>NC_051182.1:163379492-163516992 GCF_013339695.2 Rhipicephalus sanguineus | reverse complement strand
TTGCCAATGCCAAGAGCACCACTATTTGACGCGATGAGGCACCTGGTGAGCGAGAAGGAGTGCAATAAGGAAATACGCATGGCGACGCCGCCTTGCACCAGCACGCCATGACGTCATGAATTTGACGGCATCTGCTGCAGGGCACCCTCGTCGTCTACCGCAGCTGCGGTAGACGACGAGGGTGCCCTGTGTTGTAGCCGACTCGATTCGTTGCGCGGGACACTCCGCGCTCGCCGCCTACGCGAGACTCGCGACACCGATGACCGCGGTTTTCGCTGGTTCAGCGTCAACTCCCGAAGCAAGCCAAATTCTTTCACGACGTACGCATCGCCACAGCAGATGCGTTCAATCACCACGTGCCTTTTGCTTCCGGTGTGGGAAAGCCTCGGAGGTGCCGATCCCGCAAGGTCAGTTGCGGGAAGTGTCCCTCCCGGTACCACAACGCCCTTCCTTCGACGAAGGGGGGCGCGAGCGAGAATTACGGACGTTTGTGACAAACACCCTTCCCTGCATGCTTCGCCTCTCTCCGAATTTTTAACTATGGACATCACATGGACGTTCAGGAGCTGAACTTGAGCGTGACATTCAAAAATCAAACTTTGATTTCAGTTTTCTCATGCTGAGTTTGCTGGGATGTCTGCTGAGATGCGTGTTGAGACATGGCGTATTGAGCTGTACATAAGTGGAGGCCAATCGAAGAAACGATCTTCCAGTGAGCACCTCGGCTCTACCTCTCGCGCGATTCAGGCAATCGCTCCGATATTATCTGACGAGTGGTTTTCAACCTCCCTGTCTTTCCCTTTCTGTTCTCTTTCCCTGAGTATTCGTTACCTTTCCTTGGTAATACATTTTATCTGCTATTTGGGACAGCCGGCACTTTCCGTGGCAAAATTCGCATATTGCACACTTATTAAAGAGGAACCTTTCCGAAAAAACTGCAGATACGTAAACAATTACCTATACGACAGATTCATGATAAAGCGTTTGTCAGAAGGACATGAGCCAACCCGCGCGCAACATTGGTCACACAGACCCTGTTTCTCATCCACGAATACTTGACGAGGAAAACCACGATTTCGTGACAAGGAGAACTCTTCACGCATTCTGCGCACTAAAAAAGGTTTTCCTTGTCAAGTATGTTGTACCACCCGGCCAAACAGCCACCTTGTTGCAGTGTCATCCCGGAATATTGACAGAAATCGCTTTCTAAGGGGGGAACAAGGTGCAAGTGATTCGGCTAATGCCAGACCAGAAACAAAAGTGCACCCTTGATGAGTGCTCTCACATTTGCCATCAAGCAGCGCTCGCACGCTCGCTTGCGTAACGAGCCTTATATCGACAGCGTGGACGTTGGGCATTTGCTGCGCAGAAACGCTTAGCGTAAATGAGCCTATTTCGCCTGTTATCGTGCGCGCAACACGAGGTGGCCATTGCGTAAAACAAAAAAAATTCTAATGGCCGGAAAAAACGTATATCACCTCCGCCATTCGTTCCAGCGAGGCAAAAATGCAAATTCGGCCTAGAAAAAAAAAGTAATTCGAGAGACAAAAATAGGAAGACAGCATGCGGCAGCATAAGCGAGCTGTGGACGGTGTGAGAACGTTAAGGGGTCCAGGCGCTTCGTCAGTTTAATTATGTGCAGCGTAATAGAAGCGACAGCTGTCGGCAAGTCAGCCAGAATGTTGAAACTTCGCGAGCCTTGTCTCATAACAAGTCATTAGCGAAATACTTCTAAATTTTATCAACAGTCATTGTAATCGGCCTGTTGAGAGGTATAGTTACGCTGATATACGTGAAGAGAACTTTTCGCCATTACCTCCCGAGAATTGTCCCTCATCCAGGAGACATTGAATGCAGGTTGGTTATGATTTCTTGAGGCGCTTCGGATTACGAAACGAGGACGAGACAGGGACTACAGGACAGGTTGTTTTAGAGATTTGTCTCTTTTCGAATATTGATTTTGTTTAGTGCTACGTAACTCTGTATGTAACCTTTCGCAATCTCAGCTGTACAGCGCTGTTACGTTCACAGCCAGTTTCCATGTACACAGAGCAAGATGTATATTTTTGAGGCTGTGAGATTGGCTTGTACCCTCACAGCAGCCGCGCGCAGACAGACCTTGCTGGTTTTCCCTCTCTCGGACTACCTTACGTTCCACTGGATATTTTAGTTTTTTTTTATGCATAACCTACTGTTATATGGTTTAATGGCTGGTAAATCGTGTATCGCTATATGCTGATGTGTTCTGGCCGCACATGTTATGTTGATGAAAACCGCACGCATCTTTCTGAAGGTAGCCAATGTGAACTGCTCGTACTAGTAGACCGAGCAGCGCAACTTTTGCATTTCACAGACGCACAGTTGTTCGCGATGCTGCGTGAAATAAGAAAAGAAACAAGGTTTATTTGCGAGGCATCTCTAGACAGCGTCGAGTTTTTGCTTATGCGTGGTCGCTATGCCTATCAATATACGCTCACTTTCTGCAGATTTTACCGAGTTATGGTTACACGAGTCTGCCTTCTGCTGCGTTGCACAATTTTCGTGAATCAGAGTTAAGCAGCAGCAGCAGAGGCCGGTGTCAAATTACGCGCGACCGGTAATTTAAGAAGTCGTTAAAGCGCAAAAATAATGAATACCCGGCAGGCACGCGTCGGCAGACCTTTCTGGGGAGCTTGTCGGGGGACTGAGCTATTATCGCGCCGCCTCTTCGTTCCTTATCTCCCTTTTCGGACCCACTTTGAGCGTGTAATGAACACAATTATACGGCTGGCGGAACGAGCGTCTTCCAGAGCGCGTAACTGCTGCGACAAAAATGTTTAGCCAGAGAAACCTCGAGATGGGGAACAAATAAGCACCTCTGCTGATAAGCAGAGACGACAATTTTAAGGAGCTCTAATTGCCCAAACTAAGTTATTTTGTGAGTTGTTACTTCGTGTCTGTCATTACTGCGAGTTAGTTTTTAAAAAAGCAACATTATTTACACTGGAGGCGCTAAGCAAAGTTTTGTTTCAGTGCATGCGCACGCGTGGCGCTTTTGTACGGCTTAATGGGATCTCGTGGGTCCAGAGACGGCAGGAGCGGTTGAGGACGGCAAAGGGTCAGGTGGAGCATCGAAAGCAAGAATTGTGGAGGCATAAAACGGAATCGGCTAGTGCAGGACAGGGTGGCTTTCAGATCTTTGGGAGAGTCATGCAGCGGACATGATGGCGACGACGGAAATAAATTATCGCGCAGCGTCTTGCTTAGCGTGTTGGAACGCCCGGCGTTTAGTCTGGACTATGACGGACCAATGCTTGAAGTAAGCTGCATAAGAAAAATGGAAACTCGGTGCTCAAAATCGGCAGGCCACCACAGGAGGAAAGGAAATCGAGGTGCGGCAGACTTAGCGCTGGCAGGGTTGCTAGATATTTGCGAAAAATGTCTAATTTTGAAGGCAAACCTGTCGGATTTGCTACTTTAAAAAAACAGCGTTCTCTGATGAGAACTACGAACAAGTCAACCGAAATATCCCGCCTAAATGGCGTAGTTCAGCGTATTACGCCTCTTGTTGAGGCCAGAGTATGCAGTGACCGTCATTGCAATCGTTATTTGCTTGGGAGAGACGAACCGACACCAAAGACTGATTATTTTAACCGGTGGATGTCGTGGAAAAAAACTGTTTGGTGGTATAGTGTTTTCCACGGTGAATAACAACAAGAAAGACTTGCACGAACTGAACCATAAATTGTTTCTGTTGAGTGAATATTTTTGGCAGCACATTCCAGATATAAGGCGCGAGAAGACAGTCTTAATAGAAATTTTGAACAAATCGGAATTATTCCTGAAGGGGCATTTTCGCACTCCGCCGAAGCGATCTTTTTCCTCTTGGGTGTGCATGAATGCAGCTTGGTGCCGTTTTATGACTTGTTTTTAGCACCTGCAATGAAGCTGGTTATAGTTTTGTCTTGCTTTGAAGAATTCCCGTCTATATTTCACTCTTTTTTAACCTCGCATCCCTGCTTGGCAGCTTCATACATGTCTTGGTAATGTGCGTGTCTGAGTACTGCTCAAAATGAAGGCAGGGCACAAACGGGCGGTGAGGAAATTTCGCCGAAAAAAGGTAATGCGACTTGCACAATGCTACAAAAAAACAATTCCTGATCATTTGGTTGGTTCAACGAAAATACAATGCGTAACATTAACTGCGAATCGACGCGCGGCGTTAAGTGCAGTTGAGGAACCTTGTGGTGCCCTTCAGAGGCCTGGCTGACCTTGCTCGCCTATTAAGGCTCGCCAACGTTAATGCTACCGTATAACTCATTGACCAAGGAAAATGTTTCTGGAGAGCGCCGCTGCGGCCATGGCTTACGCGTTCGAGCTCGTCTTGAACGTGACAATACAGACATATAAGTAAGGGATGTAATTCAGTGAATGCGTGAGCAATATAAACTTCATTTTTTCGCCGGTTAGAGATGTAACTGCCACTAGCTGAGCGCTCCCTAACGAACATCATGCAGTATGCACACTTGCGCAATGGTAATGTGTCCAGCTGCAAAACTTCATATTCTAGACTTGTAGAACGCCCGTCCACCGAGGGCTCCAGCTCGACTCGAGAGAGTCGATTGTAAATCCGCCTTTCGACAAAAGTGGTTACTGCATATGAGGTCATAATAAGCAGCAATTAGTGAGGAAGTAATTTTCAGTCCAGTAACGACACTGTGTTCAATTCGGTCGATGGAAGGACGAACGTCGAGTCGAGGCTTGTTTGATAATACGATAACTCGTATTATCAACAGCGAGGGTCACGTTGCTAGAGCGTATTTGACTTTGCAACCCTCGTCTGCATGTTATTAAGGCCTTACATGCCTCGTAAAACGCGAAGTTTGACCGTCGGCGCCGGTGCCAAGACGAACAGTACAAAATTACGAGTACGTCATACAAGACGTCTCACGTTCACTAAAGCACAGCAGAGTGAAGCAAGAAGTGATTGAGAGTAAATGAGAGTAATTGACAATGGCGCATGAATAGTACAGACGTAAAAATAGTGCAGACGAAATGACTTTCACCATCGTCTTAGCATGCCATAAGGGACCCTGTGAACATTATTTCATTGTACGCAAACAATAAGAAATCCCACTTCAAACTCCTTAAATGACAAAGATTAGCATCACTCTTATCGTGTCGCACGCATGCGCTGCCTCTCTCGCTCAACGATAATCCACACTCACGCAACTCATGGGCCCCTATGATTGCTTCGCCCATCGCAGCCCTTATTTCTCGAGCAAAGCTTCTTCTTTTGCTGCTCTCCCTTTCGTCCTGCAGCCGCGGACTTATCTGAACGGCGAACAAACACGTCTCGGGGATTCCGGCGTCCTTGAGTTCCGTGTCTGCTGATCTTGCCATCGGCGAGCCATCGCGAGGGTTTCTCGAACCGACCTTTTTCCCCGGTAATGAGAACAGATGTGGTCGAAGACAATAACGTCGCAAAAGCGCAAACTCGGCCCCCGCTAGTCCTTTCTCTGTAAATAAAAATGTCCTCCTCGAGAGCTCTCCCTCTGCACTATCCGTCTAAGCCCAAGAACAATGTGCAGAAAAGAACAAAAAAGGGGTCGAGAGAAATGGGCGAACACTGGAGTTGCGAAAGAAGCATGGATGCCGGCGGCGAAGTGAGAGCAGCGAGAGACAAACGATTCGAGGAGATGATAGAGAGAAGAGCGTTATCGCGATGACGTGGCCAGAGCTGAACGAGGCCCGGCCGACAGTTGGCTCGAAAGAAAAAGTAATGAACGAGCAAAGGCCAGGAAGGAAGAAAGGCGCCTGCTGCGCAAAGCGGCGTAGCACAGAGAATATGACCATGGTATAACCATGAGAACACACACACACACACACACACACACACACACACACACACACACACACACACACACACACACACACACACACACACACACACACACACACACACACACACACACATATATATATATATATATATTGAGCTACCCCAAATGCGTCCGTCTTTGTATTATGTTGTCCGTCATAATACGCTAAGAAAAACAAGGCGTACTCTTGCTACAAGGGCCAAGTAATGAATCTAACAAATTGAAATGTTTAAGAAAGTAAGGCTAGCAGTTAACTACTTTATCATCCAAGCCGGCGTAAGCCAGGTTGCTTATCGGTTCCTGGAATCGTTAAGAAGGCACGCATGTCACCGCTAGCCCTGAAGCAGTTGTCTTTGCGTCTGTTGGAAGAAACCTACTTTGACCGCAAACATGTTTACACCGATGGCTCCACTAATTACAACAGCTCTACCGGAGCGGTGGTTGTTCCATCTGATAACGTACTGTTACAGTTCAAGTTTTCTCACATCACGACGTCGACAGCCGCAGAACTCGCAGCGCTTCAAGGTGCGGTTAAGTACATCCTTCAGCAGCCACCTAATCGATGGGCCATCTTTTGCGACTCCAGGTGAGCCTTACAAACACTACGGTTTGCTTTACGGCACGGATTACACGAACAATCCGTGTACGAGATAAGGCACGACTACCACCAAGCACTCGAGGAAGGACATGATATTATATTTCAGTGGTTGCCGAGTCACTGCGGAATTGTCGGCAATGACCGCGCGGATGAAGCTGCACGATCGGCTCGTGACCGAGACCTGCGGATCCATACCACTCTTGAGAACGGACGGCGTGCGTGGCGACTACATTGACTTGCACGCCGTATCACTCTTCTACAACGGAATACGCAGGGTTTTTGCAACGCGCGCCTGTATTCGATTGACCCAAATTTGCAACTTCGTTTGCCATCCGGGCTCTCAAGACGCGATGCAACTTTACTCTGCCGCATGTGGTTGGGCGTGGCATTTACGAATGCGTATTCATGTCTCATTGGAATGGCCAGCAGTGCGGCATGCAACATTTGCGCCTGCGAGGAGACGCTTGAACACATTCTATGCCACTGCCCATCATATCAGGCTCAACGATGTAGCATGGAAGTCAAGCTCCGTCACCTGGACTCAAGACCACTGACAGAAAAGAAGATCTTGGGACCTTGGCCTACGGTCTCGCATATGCGCAAGGCCACGAAAGCCCTCTTGTGCTTATTGAGGACCACCGGACTTCACGAGCGCCTGTGAACTAACAACGCGAGTTCGTGTTGTGTAGTTCATTCATCTCTTTCTTACTCTTCTTCTTTCTTCTCTACTCTTTCCTTTCTATTATTCCCCCTCTCCCCCACCCCAAGTGTAGGGTAGGCAACCGAGCCAAAGCTTGGTTAACCTTCCTGCCTTTCGTCTTCGTTTCTGCCCTCGGCGTAAGTCAGCGCTGTCGTGTGTTCCCTTTCTGTGTCCTGGTTGTTTACGTGCGCTGTTTGATTCATAATCAACGCCACGGCACGCTGTAAGGAAACATTGGCGCTGCAGCGAGCGCAGTGACCTTCGTGCGGTCTATCACTTCATCGCAAGCCGAGTGGTGAGAACAGCACGTACAGAGGTATGAACCGTCTGCTGAACTCTGTAAACGTAAAGTGCGCGCGACCGCACCCGGCCCAGCTAAGTGCGGAGCCTGCAGGATCCACTCCTCTCTCCCTCCGACCACTTTGCGCGAAGAAAGACGCCTGGCCCGTTTACTCTACGCTTGAGGCACATCCCTCGGCTGTGCTGGCACGCGTTCATTCCCACATCGAACATACGACGCGTGTGGTGATGTTATCTATTAGGACTTTATACGGAACCTCGAGGCGGCGCCGCAAAAATGCACCTGCTGTGTCCACATAATTGCTATCTCAATGAAACAAACATACTACTATATGCTAAAACAGCGGTAAGGATAAACACCTCACCAATGCCGTATGCCATTCTGGCTGACTTTCCATTTGCTCGTATACCTCTCTAAGCTGAGTGACCATCCTAATGAAGTAGGCTGTTGAGGAAATTATCGGCTCTGCGTTTCTCTGCAACATGCGCGTCTTCCACAGGCTATGCATTCAAATGACAAGAAGTATGTCGAATGGTACATCAGTACAACTAGCTGGCTAGAGATATCGCACGGAATGTGAATTTAGCACAAAGTCTTTTTGAAGAGTTCGCTTGAGCACATCCCAAAATAAGATTGCACCTCTGCAGCTTATAAAACAATGTTCAATTGTTTCTGGCACATCACACAGAGGACAATCAACGGACGACACAAAAATGTCTCCTGAACGGAGCCAAGTCTTCACAGGCAAGGTCTCTGAATGTAATTTAAAAAAGAACGTTTTTGTCGATGGTGTCAGCGGCACTTTACGTACTCGATCTAAGACATCATGCCCTGGCAGTCCTAAGTATTTTTCACGATAAAGTGGCGGCGGAAACAGCATCGTTATATTAAATCTCTGCAAAGATGTTTGCGTGATACACAGTAAAAAATATGCATTTGAAAATCTATCTGTTAAAAAACGAACACAGAAATAAAGTTCTCGCACAAATGCCCACATAAATGGTCGTGGAGGAGAATGGCACGAAACTACTAGATCAGGTAGCACATTTACCAGGTTAACCTGCAAGAATGCTCGAATAATAGGGTGAGAAACGTCACGGAAAAATAAGTAGCGAGATACAATTTATACCACACTTACAAATGTACTAGGCCTAGCCCACCTGCACTCCACTGCTTGGAACTGCACTGAAATTAACATCAATGCTTCACAAACATACGCGTCCTGTGTATAGGAGTCACACGCAGTACGAGATGTAATATCGCAGTAAAACGGGGTACAAGCGTATATTGCCATCGGGCGTCACACCACGTGCATTGCATAGCGAGTTGGTGGTTTAATGCCGGTCACCTATTAAAAAAAGTCACAGTTTCGCCGCAAGGGCGAAGCAATGAATGCGATAGCAAGGAACTAATGCTATACGAAGTGAGGCTCGCCAATGGATACTCTGTTTGAACAGCGCTTCTGTTGCAAAGGCGGCCGAAGCAGCGAAGGAAACTAGCGTGCTTCAAGTGTCGAGCTGTGACACTTGATAGTTCGCGCTCATCTTCTGTTTGTTCGTTTAGCGGCGTCCCTGAGCTCGAGTGACATTCGTACGCGCCGTAACATGAGCGCGGACATCACGGTGAAAGCGTGAAACATTCCTCTACCCCGCGCAACGAGAAAACCGCGCGAGCAGACAGCAGAAGGGCAAGCTTCTCCCATGCGCAAATATAAGAAGAAGCGAGCGAGCTCGCCGACGACTTTTAAATGCGCCCGTCGGGCTCCTAGCGCCACCTCGCTGGTAATGAAGAAACGCTTATTATCGCCTTCTGTCTCTGAGTCCGTCCAGCGCTAAATGGTGTGTATATAACGCTCGCCGTTAGCTACGTGGAGGATCTGCGTTTCGTGGCGTAGTGGATAGCGCCGCTCGCTGCGGAGCAAGAAGTCCCTGGTTCGATTCCGCGCTTCGGAAGCATTTTTCTTAGTTATTTTTCTTTGGGGCCTTTATATATATATACATACTTATACATATACGGTGCATGACGGCGGCGACGGCGACGGCGACGGCAAAATCCAGCCGAGACTGTCCATATAATTGCTATCGCAATAAAAAGCAACACACAATACTGCGCGTATTCCCTACGAACACGTAGTGGGTGCATCGCAACTTCGAAAAAGTATTACGCGTGTAATTGCTGTTTATTTAAACAAAGAGCATGCACATTAGTATACACACTATACACACAATAGTATACACACTATACGCACATTAGTATACACACTAACAAAGAGCGTACACACACGTAGTAGATACACTGTTGTCAAGAAAGTGCTGTTGAAGAGGGCGGAAACCTTTACCTTTACTGTAGGTATGTCGAGTGTGTGTGTGAGACCGGGCGACTGAACATAATGACAAACGAAACAGAACACGATGAGGATGGGGCCGGATATCGCTATCGCGTTCAACTCTTAAAGGCGAAGCTTAAGTGTCCTACAATTTTTTTGTTACGCGGTCGCACTGCTGCTACACATATGGGAACTCGTACGAGTAGGCTTTTGCCTGGAGACCTTGCCGAAGAATGCGTCATACTACTACCCGTTAGTGCAGTAGAAGCGAAAAGTGCTCGCACGCTCCTACAACCTTGACGAAACTGCAGCGCTAGCTGTGGTGTGTTCTTTCTTCGTGTCCACGTCGGGATTGTGCGCTGGTGGGAATTGCGAAACTATTACTTCACTTGCACTTATATTTACTTGTTGCTTATCATGTGCGGCTGTGTTCCTCCCTATTTTTCCTTGCATTGCCTCACGCAAAGAAAAAAAAAATCGTATTATGTCTCACCAACAAGGCTGCATTGCTACCCTTGTGATGCACGTTGATTTGCTGGCCGTGTAACATGAACTACAGCAAGTCATCCATTGTTTCACTTACACGAATGGAGATGCAGTGGCGCAGACTATCCTTACGCTTATCACTAATAATGAACTTGTGTGAGAAAAGCGGATATAACACTTAAGTTTCGCACAGACCAGTGCGGGCCAATTTTTAGGTTAATGTATAATGAAGTTTGTCCGTTATTATGCTTACGAGGATATTAACGGAGAAACTTCATTGTACATTACACCTAAAAATTTTAAAACTGAAGAATAATTTAGTTAGGTGCACAGTGTTAGCTCGCATTCAACAAAACAGAGTTCTTATGGCGCGACTCAAAGCCGCGCGGAGGGTTTACGGCTTGGGATTAGGTTCACGCAAACAGCGGTGCGTGGGTACTTGTGCACCCCTGGTCAACCCTCGTTCGGTCAGCGTGGCCAGGGATCAAATTCACCACATCGTTCTTAGCGAAATGCCAGAACCACTGAGTTATCGCGGCAGCCATGAAAACGTTCTCGCGTGCAGTGCGCTTCGCGGTCTGTCACGCTCTTATAGGATAATCTTCTACCGGTCAATCCAGTCGCCGAACGCTTTGAGTGAAGAGCACGAACGTTTTTGTTCTCTTGTCCTTTTGTACCCGTCTTTGCACGCCTTAGCTTCTTTAAGACGAATCCTTACCAACTAGATCAAAATTCTGTCGTTCGTTGGCTAGGCATGTTTATTGACATCTTTTGTTTTTGTGATGCTTGACACTATATAATGCGCATTGAATAGCGCATAACTCTCTACGATTTTAACAAACTGAAATTACCGCGAAATAAGACCGACACCAAGACGAGACAGATGCAAAACCTACTAGTTCAACAGTCTGCCCTACTGAAGTATATTTCTTTACTATTTTTCAGTCTTATATATGTACACGTGCATCGTGAAATATAGTTTTTATGCGTATTTTTACTTTTATACGCATCTGCTTAGATACAAGCATTTTTAGTTGACAGTTTCTTTTGTCTATCCTATTATTGTATGACCTAACACCTATGCATTGACCCCTCTCCTTGTGTAACACCCTCTCTGAAACAAGTGCAAACATTTTTGGAGCAGGGCTTGACGCATTGTATTGCATGGATCGGGAGAGACATCGCTGCGAGGCCGGAGGTATTCGTAGCAGCGGCGACCGGTTCGGTGGAGACGGTCTCCTAATGGAAGCAGCTCTCGTCGTCTCTCGGGAGACGAAGTACTTCTTCAGCCCAAGTAGAAACCCGTGTATATATATATATATATATATATATATATATATATATATATATATATATATATATATATATATATATATATATATATATATATATATATATATATATATATATATATATATATATATATATATATATATATATATATTCTTTTGTCTTTCCACCGACCCTCTCGAGCAATGGGCGATGCTTGTCGCCTTGCATTGGTCGAGCTCGCCTCTGTTCGTCGGCGTCGCTCTCTCGTAGCCAGTTTTATTTTCTGGGCGCATTTACCTTCCCGTATCTCGCTTGTATTTATCTCTGCCTGCCGCAGTTGTCTCTCGTGCATCGAAGTTAATCTTGCTTTTTGCTTTCTTTTTTTTCGGTTTCCTGATCTGGAACGTGCTATCATCCTGGAGTGATGAAGGGAAAGAAGGGAAGAGGGAAAGGTAACTTAATCAAATTGCGCCGGCTTTTCTACCCTCAGCCACGAAAAGTTGCAGCGGCAAGGAAAATAAGGGCGCAGAAATAGAAGCGAAGGACGCAATACAATGCTTATGCATAACTGCTGGGGTTTTACGTCCCAAAACCACGATATGATTATGAGGGACGCTGTAGTGGAGGGCTCCGGAAATTTAAAACACGTGGTGTTCTTTAACATGCACCTAAATCTAAGCACACGGGCCTCTAGCATTTTGCCTCCATTGAAATGCGGCCGCCGCGGCCGGTATTCGATCCAGCGACCTTCGGGTCAGCATTCGAGCTCATAACCACTAGAGCTCCGTGACGGGTGTCTTTATTAAATGCCAACTGTGCTCTTCGGCGGTCGGTGAGCTCTGTTCGCTTACAAGATCTGCATCCGAAGTCTCCGGGCCATCATCGCGAACGGCGTGAACGTCTTTTTACTGCTGCAACTGGCAAGAATGATGCATTTTTTTTTTGTCTGCTAGTCAAGTTTCTCATCAACTGGTCGGGCTAGTCGAAAACTGAAAGCGGCAGTTGGGGTCGACTGCAGAACCGGAAACACAATAGAAACAACCCGCATGGGTATTTTCCTCCGAAAATCGCAAAAATCGATAAGAGCGCGCGGGTTCTTTACGCCAAACTGCAGTCCGTCCAAAGTATACCACACGTGCAGTGGCAAGCGCGATTCATTTGAAGCATGTGAATGGGGCCGGTTGAAGCCAAATGCGCTCTAACTTTGCTTGCGGGATCGTCCTGAACCATTAATATCGGTCACCGACATCTCTGACCGTTGTTTATCGAGCCTAGGCAAAGACTTAGATACCTCATCAAACGCGAAAATTGACCGCCGGCGGCGTCAGCGCGAGTGATGCAAAAAATCATCATCGCGTGATGACGCCACTCTATGACGTCATTATCACGTCACCATGCGCCGTCATAATATAACCTGCCGTAACGTCATCATCATACCATGTCATGATGACGTCACATGATGAGGATCAATACATCGACCGAGAAGAACAAGAAGATGGCTGTCGCCTTCGAGTCGTCTTAGGCGAAGGCATAAGGGACCCTGTGAGTTTTTTATCGGAAGAGTTCCCGCTTAAGGTATCCAGAGAAAGCTTCGTAAGTATTTCCGCAGGATTAACGACTTTTTGCGATTCTGCCAGAATCGCGTTCCGAATGCAGGATGCAATCTTGAAAATTAATTTTATTTCTCAAGAGCGAAAATCCAGGACAAAAATCTGACTTCAAGCAGCTTGACGGGGCCCGGGACCCGTTTACAAGAAGGCGGAAATAAGTGTGCACAGACATTTTTCACCTGCACCGTGAATCGGCGAACAGCACACGACGCAGCATTACACTCAAACCGAATTGTTGAACAAAACCGAAACTTCAAATTTAATCGAAGACAGTACTGAAACAGTGTATAGCAGATATACGAAAACCTAACTCGGTCTTATTCATGCAAAATGCTAAAAAAAATAAGAAAAATAGCCGGAGAATTGCTTTTTGTTTGGGTTTATGTTTTTAGAGTAGCATTTGTTGGCGCTTGGTGTGCTGCGAAGCAGGAAGCTCAACATTTGTCCATCTTTAATCGATTTGATATATATCGCATTAAATAACTTGTCGGCATCAGTACCTTTCAGCAAGCGTTATTCGATCGTGTTTCTTCTATTTAGAATTCCCCAACGCGGTGGGCGCTCAGGGGCACAATGTGGCCAGTTGAAATGCTCGCAGCGACCTCCCGTGTATAGGGAGCGCGCTAAGGAACTGAAGGTGACCAAGAGTCCGCCCCCCCTCCGGCTGTATGGAGCTCGAATAACCGTGTTTCTGTGTCGGAAAGGGAGCCCACTTTTCCTGCTTTTCCTGCTTTTGAGTGAATTATCTTGCTTACCGGCTAGCCGCCTTGAGAGACGCCAAAGCAGGCACCTAGAGATTATTTCTCAAAGCGTCAGAGCTTTGCCCAGGCACATAAAGATAGCATACGCCATCATTTTTGTATTTTTATTGGAGTAATGAATATTTGGCGTTGGTGCACAAAGTGGTGCATAGTCAGAGTTGCCATATGCTACAGAGTTAACGAGCAAGTGATCATCACAAAAGGAGCCCAAAAAGAGTGCGACTTGCGCGAAGAAGCCTGAAAGAAGCGGAAGTTTAATGAATTTTCCCGTTCTTGAAAATATTACTAACTACAATAAAAATAGGAGGAGGAGGAGAAAAGAAAACGGAAAGACAGGGAGGTTAGCCAGTTCTCAGACCGGCTGGCTACCCTGTGCTGGGGTGAAGGGGAAGGGGGAGTGAAAGTTGATAGAAAATAGACGTTACAAAAAAAGACGAAAAAGAAAAAGAAGAATAATACGATAAACGACACTGCTTAAAATCCGTCTATGAGGCTAGTTGTGCGCAAAAAGCGCAACAACGCTTTCAAAGCTTTCCGTGCCGAGGACGGTTTCGGCCAGTGTCCTAAGAACTTTTCCTCCGACAGTGGACGATTGTCAAGTCTATCAAACACTTTGGACAGTTCTTCTCTATGTGCACTGAAGCGAGGACACTCACAGAGAAGACGGGCGATTGTCTCCTCGCAGCTACAGTTATCACATGTCGGGTTGCTGGCCATTCCAATCCGAAATGAGTAGGCCTTCGTGAAGGCCACATCGAGCCACAGGCGGCATAGGAGCGTCTCCTCAGCTCTATAATCAAAATATGTCATTCAAATACGAAGGGGATTGAAAAAATAACTTTAAATATTTTGTAGAGCGAAAATAATGGCAAATATATAAACGAAAGCACGTACTTACTCTTTAATGTTGCATCCCTCCACTGTCGGTTGAATGCACGTTTGTCGGTGCATGATTAACGTTACTTGTTGATTAGCTCAACGCATGTTTGACATCAGCACTCAACTACTCGAAGTCATCGACAAACGCGCTATTGGTGAACGTGATGATTGTTAAAAATAACTATATTTGCTTCAAAAATGCAAATAAGCCCGAAAAACGCGACAGGCGACTGAAAAATTCTACAAGCGACTCGGCGAAACACTCACGCCTGTAATTAATAACTACTGAGCTGGCGTATGAACGCCAGTGCGTTGAAGTATCTGTAGACGTATACATATACGTGAGCTGACAAAAAGCTGATAGTAATGCTGATGCTGAGTAGATAGGACCTCAGCCTCGGCAAAATGACGTGGAGCTCACTCACTCCCTCAAGAAATATATTTTGCGCTCAGGGCTCACTAGGACTGAGACTTATCAAAATTTTCCTCAACCGCACTCACTCGGACTCGGACTCACCAGAATATTACGCGGACTCACTCAGACTCAGATTCGCTGCTTGATCTGGGTATGAGCGAGCCGGAGTGAGTCGACTCATGAGTGAGTTTGCCGACCTGTGTCCCAGATAAACTATGTCCCTTTTTTTTTTCCATCTCCCTCTATTGTCATGTGTTCGGCTTGCGAGTTGGCTTAACACAGACACACGGTCCAATGCAGCAAAGGACCCTTGGAAGTGGTGTACCTAGGCGCTTTTAGTTCAGACCGTGCGTGGTGCAGACTCATTGGTGATCTCTTAAAGGGACCGAAAGCCAATTTTTATGGTAGCTGTTTTATTTAGCGCAACGGAAAGCTTACCAGTCAGAGTGTCTAATCAAGAAACGGTAACGCGGAAAATGATGTGGAACATTTATGTTCTGACTGCCTCGATTTGCGACGGCCGTATACACACAACACACGCTACAAACAGCGGAAGGTGAGCGCGAGAGCGGTTTGTGTCTGTGCACGGCGGTATGCTGCTCATGCGTGCAATCCGCGCGCATGCGCCTCTGCTCAACATGTTCCACTAGTTGCCGGGACGGCAGCGCCGCTTCTCAACGTGCAACTCATTTTACCTCGTAAGCAGAAGAGAATAGAGCGGGGATGATAATAATATGCATACTCTAATTCTGAGCATTAATTATGGTGCGCATGAAAGCATCAGACTATAGTATACGTACATCAAGTTGAGCGACTGCATAATCCAGCTTCAAGGCTCTTCCTCTAGGCTTCGGGACATATACCGGTTTTACGTGAGTTTTAAACGCGATTTAAAGATATAAACGCTACTCACATCATGAAAAGGATGCTTGAATATGCCACTATATATAATTCACGGTTTTCTTCATTTCCACCGGGATCGTATCACGCATTCTGGTCAATTGTCGGTCCCTTTAAGGCCCGTTTACTGTTGCGCGAGTAGGCGCGATCGTATCGGCGACAGAACAGCCGTGTCGATAACGCGACGATATGCTCATGAATGTACAGCTGAGTGGGGTCAGACTTACAGCAACTACGTGCTGTCCATGTGAACATAACATACAATTGGTTGTATATAGATGGATACAAATACAACAACATGCACACCAGGGGCGTAGCCAAGGGGGGGGGGGGGTTGGGGGGGTTCAAACCCCCCCGAAATTTTTCAGTTTTGCTTGCGTATATATACACGCACACATACAAACGCACGTACGAACATACATAAAGCATGGTTGACCCCCCCCCCCCCCGAAAAAAATTTCTGGCTACGCCCCTGATGCACACGTATTCACGTAATGTGCATATTAATGTGCATATTAATGTGCATTTTCAAGAACAAATTTATTCATGAAGTACAAACACATCACCTGAAATTCGATCACTATGTAAAGTAAACTGCGATGATATATAGAACGAACGCAACTTACAGGCATTTTAATCTATACAAAATAACTTCTATTTGCAGCATGTTTTAGTAAGCGTACTAGCATCGCAAGTATTGCCGAAGTTGTCTTCATTCAACTTTACTTGAAATTAAAAAAATAATTCGTCATGGCACGGTAGTATTCTGCATCGCTGATGATGGTCTCATGCGCGACTGCGACTGCTCTGCCGCTTCAAAACTTAGCGCTGTGCAGTTTTAACAATTCGTTCTTTTCAAGCCGCTGACGAAACAGTTGCCTCCGTGCGCTTAATCCCCACGTTCCCTTTATGGTCTAAGTATTCATTCCAAATGAACAACAAAGTTGGGAGTTTTAAAAGGCCGACATTTTCGGATTAGTGCAATATTCACTCCAAAGAACACGATAGGCTGCGAGGGAAAAGAATGACGTTCAATAATCAACAATTCCCGGCAGGCTGGTCCCCGTCGAGAAAGATCTGTCAACCGAGGAATTATAGGCGAGCCGTGAAAGGAACACGGTCGGCGCGGCAGCGAAAGGGGATTAGCCGAGCGGATTAGAAGGCGCCCCGGGGAACCTGATTCACTAATCCTACGCCGTACGCTTTGCGCCACAATGCACGAGTTGTGTCCGGCGTAGCGGTCGGCATAAACACGAACAAAATGGCGCGCATCTCGTCGCGCTCTGCGGCAATATGTGACGCTGGGTCGAGTTCACCCCTAGCGCTGGCATTTAGGGCCGACCTTTCTCAAGACAAAATTTAGGTGGTTCCGGTGCGTGGTTATAGCATCGTCGCTCCAAGGAAAGTTAGTAGCAATGCGGAAAGAACGCACACACAAAATATGTGCTCTCAAAAAATAGCGACGGGAGAGAATTTATGTTCCCGAGAACTCAGATTTCGTGTGCATATATATATATATATATATATATATATATATATATATATATATATATATATATATATATATATATATATATATATATATATATATATATATATATATATATATATATATATATATATATATATATATATATATATGTATATATATATATATATATAACGAATTGAAGAGCAATCTATTCGATTCGCTACTCGAATCGAATAGTGCATATGCATTGGAATGGCCGAATAGTTTTCGAATAATCAGCACCGATAGGATAACCCCAAAACAACCAAAGTTTGCAAGAGCTACAGGCCATTTTTCTTCTTTTAATCACTAAATTACCAATGTGCATGCAGCCAAAGCTTTTACGAGGCTGGAGCAGCTATAGTGATTATCACATGAAGGCGTTTTTTTTTTTTAAACTCTCAGTTTTTACAATGTTGTTGCTGCATCGAATGAATAAGTTCCTGTCTTCATATTGTAATAAATGAATAACTGAAGGTGGGGACTACGACTGCATTAGGCACGAGTGACAACAGACGCGAGTGTTGTGTTTCCGTAAATTGTTCTTGCAGATACAGCGTCGAACAGTGATGTTTACGTGCTTTTGGTGCCGAAGCCCATGTTGTGATGACAGGTTTGTCTGTTTAAGTAACCGCAATGTTGTGGAATTGTAGGACTGTTTTGAAAGTGGATCTTTCAGTATTCGAAAACTATTGGAAGAGTCTTCATTAGTACTCGTATTCGATTCGATTCCAAAATTCTCAATTCACACACCCCTAATATATATATATATATATATATATATATATATATATATATATATATATATATATATATATATATATATATATATATATATATATATATATATATATATATATATATATATATATATATATATATATATATATATATATATATATATTATTCACGATAGGGTGTGTTTTTATGATATCAACGTAAAGACGCAATTTTCATACATACTGTAGTATTTCGCTATTTCCGCTCGTGCACCATTTCAGTGAAAGGTTTAATGCTATGACAGCCAAAGATGAACATGCTTACAATGCTGCATAACAAGTCCATGCATAAACCACAGAGTGCAAGCACTAAACGCAATAAAGTTTATCGCCTTCTCAGCTTGAGGTCTTGGTTGGGAAACCCTTGCTCTAACGCACATGCATGTTAAAACCTGCTCTGTTTTCTTTATTTGCTTTAATGACATGCACTTGGATGAGGGGATGAGGAACCGTGCTAGCGTCTAAATCTTTTATTGTCCATGTGTGGTGCAATTCGACAGTCATATTCCGTTTTATGCGCTAGATTACGCCGGGTTTTATCCTGTTGCGTACAATTCGATGCGATGGTGCCGATTGACGTATTTCGTGTCCTGCTACCGTCCCCTTTTCCGTCGCCTGTAGAAAAAGAAATGCCCTCGCGATCGAAAGAACGGAAAGCATAGCAACACCGATGCTACGATTGATACAGAGATCGGAACAAAATAAGAATAGCCTACCTTTTATTTCCTCGCACACACAGGGCTAAGCCAAGGATGGCGCCAGGCGCAACTCTCCGCAACGCCGAGAAGCATAAAAGTTAGGTGGCGCGCCGTTGCTGACGCTAATCCCGTAATCTCCTTAGCTCGGAACGCCAGGCGCCCTCATTGGTCGACAGTACGCGGTTGGACCGTGGCGTGAGAGAACCTCCGAAGAAGGGCGGCTGACTTCTGTCCCTTCTTGTACGAAAACGGTGCAGCATTATGGAATATAAAGGCTCCGTCCCTACGTTAGAACAGCCACAACGCGTTTGTTTTGGTTGAAGTCTGCACCGACGTGTATGTTGTCGACTGCTGTTAAGGATGCGGACTATGACTGTGCGTTGGACATCCCATTCAGCACTATGCATGTGTTCCCTTACGGTGTCATTTGCATTCGTGCTTTAGAAGCTTTCACATGGCAAGGGAGACATCTGGGATGCCCGCGTTTGTCTTCCTACATTATGAGCGAGGGTTGACCTGACACCTCTGCTCGCGCGGACAACATCGGGAAGCTTCAGTGACCAGCATTACAAGCACCTGCCACATTTTTTGAGTTGGGTGCCCAAGTGACTGTATTTACAGGGCTCAAGGAAATGCCGATCCTTAATTATCTCACTATGTAATAAGGTCGAAGTCTGGGTCAGTTGGTACATGACGCTGAGGCAAAACCAGTCAAAAAGACGCCGGACAAGGGGAAGAAGTGACACACACAAGGACTGGACTGGTCCTTGTGTGTGTCACTTCTTCCCCTTGTCCGGCGTCTTTTTGACTGGTTTTTGCCTCAGCAGTCTCACTATGTATTCTATTTTCTAACCTTTGTGTAACATCAAGCACGAGAATAGTGCATTTTCAGGAGCTGAAAACTGTAACTTAGGCAGGCAGAAGAAACGAGACTCTCTGCAATGACACAATTCTGGCTTCTCTTGCTCGTAATGCCAAGTCTGCCTTGGACCTCACACTCGAGCGTCCGACAAAGCCACGCCTCAAATGAAGTTTTGTCGATGAGAAGCTCAGGTACCAGCATGAAGTAATGTTAACTGCGTGTATCAGTTCCTTTTGCGTTATTCTACTTTGTTGAATGTGCCCCGCCACGGTGGTCTAGTGGTTATGGCGCTCGACTGCTGACCCGAAGGTCGCGGGATCGAATCCCGGCCGCGGCGGCTGCATTTTCGATGGAGGCGAAAATGTTTGAGGCCCGTGTACTTAGATTTATGTGCACGTTAAAGAACCCCAGGTGGTAGAAATTTCCGGAGCCCTCCACTACGGCGTCTCTCATAATCATATCGTGGTTTTGGGACGTTAAACCCCAGATATTATTATTATTACTTTGTTGAATGCAAACACATCCCAAAGTAGGCTTTCAGAGAGCCGGCTGTATAGAAGACGAAGCGCAGTTCACAAACGAAGCCAACTAGCCTGAAGGAAAAAAAAACAATACAGAGAAGAAGTAAATAAGGAAGAAATAACACAAAGGTGAAAATCTCAAACCCAGAAAGGCGTACACCCTTAAAAAAGCCACAGTTTCGCCGCAACGGCGATGCAATGGATGCGATAGCAATAAATTGGAATGTAACGCGAAGAACGGAAAGCAGCTCGAAATTGCCTGCGCGTCGCTCGAGCCCAAACGACGCACGAAAAGAACGCACACAGGACGAGCGCGAACTAATGCGTCACAGCTCGACACTTGAAGCGCAGTGCTCAAACATAAAGCAGGACGCACTAAACGAACGAACAGGTACACACAAGACGAGCGCTAACTAATTGTCAGAATTGTTACTTATTTATGTTTGAACAGCGCGCTGCTTTCGCAAATGCGGCCGCTGCAGCGAGCGCAGTGAACTTCGTACCCCCGCTCCACCCCAGAGGCCGCCCCTTCTTTCCTCGAGATGAGCGCACGAAGGCGACCACGCCCTGTAGGGCGAACAGCAACGGCGTTCGCAGGAGCGGGGCGACGATGTTTAAAGCGCGCCACGCGCGCACGTCACGCCATCTATGTGGTGACTAAGAAAGCATGCTGAAGTAAATGATGTATATAAATAGCTCGCCGTTAGCAGGCTGAAAGACGTTGCTGTTCGTGGTCTAACGTCTAACGCCGCGCGCTGCCAAGCGAGAGGTCGCACGTTCGAGTCCGCGCGTTGGAAAGTTTGTCAGAATTATTTTTCTTTGCGGCTTTTATATATACGGTGAATGACGGCGACGGCAAAAATCAGCCGAGACTGTCCATATAATTGCTGTCGCAATAAAACAAAACAGAAAAAAAAATTGGACCATCTCCCCGAAGGGAACGCTGATGGGACGCGAGGCAGCTGCGTTGCGCACGGGTGGCGTCACGGGTTGAACGGCGCTAACGCGGGTGCTGCGGTGAGCGCTGGAAGATTCGTTTGAAGCGAAACTCGGTGTAGCGTTTACTGGTGTAAACGTTTAAAACGTAGACACGGGAGGGAGCCTGCAGCTGCGGCGCTCCGGCGGGTGAGGGCGAGAGTGACGTATGCGTGCACCTGCGAGGGAAGCGTGCGAGGGGTGCGTGACGTCAACGCCCAGCTGCGGCGTGACCTACTTGGCACCGCTCCAACACCTGCGCCGAGGGAAGCGCGTTGCCTCGCGTTTGTGCGGACGGACAGCGTTACACAGGCTAGTGAGAGCTGCTACGCATCTAAAAACGCAGAGACAGAGAGATGAAGGATGTAAATATATACGTACTACGTGGCACAGTATATATATCCCCCCGCGGAAGCACATACATAGCTCGTAGCACACAGTGGAATGGATTGCACGTAACTTGCGGGACATAGTGTAGCAACCTGAAAAGCAGGTGCCAATGTGCGTAGTGCGCCATCCAGTGTAGAATCGAAGGGCGTTCATTGCTTCCTTTAGCGAGAGCAAGCGACATATGCCAGTGCCATCCGAGTCGGTGAGGGCGACGCAGCAAATACCAAGGCGTGGGAAGCGCAGCCGGCGGCGGGCTCATGAAATGATGGGAAAGTTGGCAGACTGGAGTCAGCTCGCGCGAGCAGGGATTGTCGGGAGAGGCCTTCGTCGTGCAGCAGACGTATGGAGTAGGATCGATTACAATGGAAGTTTCTCGGTAAAAACGGCGAGTCGTCTGAGCGGGCGCAGCGTGCCGAACTGGGCTGCTTGGTACGTCATTAGGACGGCAACAAACACCGCTAGAGACGGGACGGCAGACAAGGCACGTCTGAATGCACACTTATTCTATGCGCGTGATTTGCGGGGCTGATCTGTTTCCTTTTTGAAATATAATTACTCACAAAGGAATCTTTCGCCTTCCGCAGTTTGCAAGAACAAGCGCAGAAATGGATGTCCTTAAGTTTTGCGCTATACTGTGAAAGAAAAGGTGGAAAACGCGCACACCGAACATCACTCGTAATGGTTAGGCGATCCGCTGGAGCAAGTGAGATGACCTTGCCGCTATCCGCGACAAGATACTGCCGCCACGCGCCTTCATTTAAACTTCGTCGCTTTTTCATCACGAGTATTCCTGTCTGACGGAACAGAGCAGACGCGTTTTCTGCGCGCCCGGTACGCTCTGTCTTGATATCGCTATTGGATCTCGATGATGATTATTTGAAATTATAGGAGGTTTTTGGCTTTCAATAAAATGGGTATGCCCTATAATGTGGCGCCCTACAATTTTTCATATACGTTAAAAGGGAAAGAAAGTCAATTCGCAACTTTTTGTTAATTAGTCATATCGATACCACTTTAGCAGCGGCAAGAGAAGAGAAGAAATAACAGAGAAGAAAAGGCAGGGAGGTTAACCAGTATAGGACAACCGGTTTACTACCCTGCACATGGGGACAGGGTGGGGGAGATTAAAGATGGAGAGGAAAGAGAGAGAGAGAAAGACAGCACATGACACTGCACACACAGAATCAGTCGGTCACTCTTGCGTGGTACGCGACATTTCTGTCACAGCCGCTTGTCTAAGTTCGTCTCTCTTAAAGGGACCGACAATTGATTTTTCTCGACCCAGTTTTTTACGGCGCGACAGGAAGCTCACCCTTCGTAGCGTTTGTAGCTGCAGTGGCTTATCTGAAAAGCACGTAGTTATTTTATAAGCAGTATTTTTCTATCTGAAATGCTCCAAACACGCATGGAGGCTTGCTCCAGCAACGCTGAGAATTGATAGCGATGCCGCTAGCCCTTGTGAAAGCTGTCGTTGTTCTGCTTTTGCAGAAGTTACTGTAACTGTGCTTAACCACCTTTATTTTGAGATTTCCAACCATTTTTGAAAATAGCAAGCTGTCACAATGAGATGTGTGGCTTTATACACCTTCCCGGT
This sequence comes from Rhipicephalus sanguineus, assembly GCF_013339695.2. Classification (NCBI taxonomy): domain Eukaryota; kingdom Metazoa; phylum Arthropoda; class Arachnida; order Ixodida; family Ixodidae; genus Rhipicephalus; species Rhipicephalus sanguineus. The sequence continues at coordinate 163,493,554 of NC_051182.1, read as the reverse complement.
ATTTGTACAGCGTTGTGTGCGCCTGCGCCCAAGGTTGCCTGCGCCTGTGTCATGGATGGCTTGTCCCGGTGTCGTTACTCTCTCGATACACGAGCCAAGCCAAGTAATCGAAAACGTAACTGTGCATATGCACCGCCGCACCGAGTAGCAGCGCGCGTTATTTCTGACACGAAGTGTAGGTAGCAAAACTATGTCGCTCCAAAATCTTAGCGACCTGGAAACGGCGTGCACGGTTGCATGAGCACGCTGAAAAGTTGCTCAAGACGCGCTGACGAGCGTGGGATCATTACGTCACGCGAAGGCAGCGCCACTCTAATGCATACTATTAACGCAGGCCTATACGTACATTATTATGAAGTAATACCTTTTAATATAAAGAAACGAACAATATTTCAATACTAACAAAAAAATCGTCGACCGCGTACAGCAATCAACGGTCACGTGGCCGTCTTCATAGGTTCGTTCATGTTTTTGCCGCCAGAGGCGCCACAGGTCATTTTTCACGACTTTCAGTTAAGAAATACAAATATAAATCCATCTCTCAAGAAAAAAACAGGGTTGGTTTGAGTCAGTGTAACGGACAATCTTTACATGAGTGGAGTCAACTCATTTCACATTCTGGGCAGTTGCCGGTCCCTTTAAAAACATCAGCAGTGCCTTCGTCGCCTTCAGCTGTGATGTCTTCTGTTGACGGCATGCAAGAACTGTTTCAACAGACATTTGTCTACTGTCAAGGCGTGCTAGAACGGACGCCAGGGACTGTCTCTGAACATTATATGCCGGACAGTCGCACAGGACGTGGTGTAGCGTCTCCTCGCAACGACAGGCATCGCAAAGAGCGTTGTCGGCCATTCCAATCCGAAAGGAATAGGACTTCGTAAATGCCACGCCTAGCCATAAGCGATAAAGCAGTGTGGCCTCTCTTCGGCGGAGTCCAGTTGGCATACAGAGATGCATCAAAGAGGACAGGTGGCGTTGACGATTGGTCCGGTTTGTTCGGCTGCTTGGTAGGCACCATAGAGCGAGCGTTATCTCATGTGCATGCCCTCGAAGACTGCTGGCAGCGTCAGACCTTGAAAGTGGGATGGTATCTTCCTGTGTGCTTTCATGAGCTGCCCGAGCGGCATTATCGGCGTGTTCGTTCCCTACGACGCCGCAGTGACTTGGCAGCCACTGAAACGTCACGTGGTGCCCTTTCTCATGTGAAGTATGGAGAAGACATCGAATTTCAAATACGAGCTGTTCGTATGGCCCGCAACGCAGAGCAGATAGCACAGATTGTAGGGCTGCCTTTAATTGAGTCGCTGAAGATAGACCAATGTTGAGGTGGTTCGCGATTGGCCAAACAAAGTGCAGCGCGCAGAGCAGCTAGTTCCGCAGCTGTCGACGTCGTGGAGTGGTCAGTCTTTAGTAAAGCTGATGGTAATGGCTCTTGCTGGGACAACCACCGCACCGGACGAACACTGGATGTTTGTGGAACCATCTGTATATATATGTACACTGTCCGCATACTTCTCGTGCAAAAGAAGCAGAGACAGTTGTTTCAGCACAGGTGACGACAGCTCAGATTTCTTCCGGATCCCTGGTACACTGAGTTGAATTGTGGGTCGAATAAAACACCAAGGGGGCATCGGTGGTTTAGATGCAGTGGTGAAAGTATTTGCGCCACTTGTCATGGTGGTTATGGCGCTCGACTGCTGACCCGAAGGTCGCGGTATCGAATCCCGGCCGTGGCAGCTGCATTTCGATGGTGGCGAACTGCTATAGAGGCCCGTCTACTTAGGTGAACGTTAAAGAACACCAGACGGTCGAAGTTTCCGGACACCTTCACAACGGGGGCTCTCATTATTATATTGTGGTTTTGGGACGAAATACCCCAACGGGTATTAAAGTATTTCCTCCTCGACGTAGAGTTCCTTTATGAAGACGGCGGATGCCTGGCTAACATGCAGCAAAACCTGGGCCTCTGTCATACGCAAGAAGCTTCCAATCTTGCGGCCACATTTTCCTCAGGCCTATTCAACCCAGTCTCTCCTCTCTCCACGGAGTTCCTCGTGCGTAGGAGCTTCTCCCCGCCACGAAGAACAGGGGCAGAAGGGCGAAGGAAACCCCAATTTGTTCGGCGTACCCGGAGCAAAGCGGGATGCCCTGGCATGTCGCCGGCCCGCACACGGGGAAGAATGCCGGAGACAGCAAGCCGTGGTGTGCCATACCTTGTAGGCCTCAAGCTGGTTGTCGGCCGGAGTTATTCTCATCGACGCGGAGAACGCGTACGGAAAGAGCAAATGAGATTAGGCTTATCGGCTCCATCCCGAGTCCGGGAGCCGCGAGAGCTCGTACTAGCAACGAGCGGCATTCCTTCCCTCTCGCAGCAAGCGCGCGGCTCTGGCTCTCGTCTCCGTGACGAACCACGTGCGCCTGGCGGGTTCGCGGACCTGGTCTCTGTTTCTCTGAAACGTGAGTACTCACCCAGTGGCCCTGCAGACTGAGCCGCGTGCATGGGATGCGCACATTCCTCGCCATTTACAGTTTCGGATACGGGGCACATCCAGCGACAGGTGTCCTTTGCCTTAACGCTAATGAAGTTGCGATGTTTATTGACAAGCTCCAGCTATTTGAAATTCAGTTACCTCGTGATTGGTCCGCAGTCAACTGACGGCATGTGAAAGACTAACTATAGTGAAAGGAGCCAAATCAACCTCAACAACATGTGGCCCTTGATTCCTCTGCCCTATCGGAAGGCCGCCTCTGATAAGAATAGCGCAGGCGATAGGGCGGCCCTTGCTGCCCTTATAAATATTTTTCTTACGAGCGGCGCGGTTGCTTTCATCTTATTCGCAACATTCAGCTAGGTTGGCACCACCACACGGCAAACGGCAAAAGCTGGGATCCGGTGATAGAACGAAGACTTGCCTGGCTACAACGTGCGAGCTGTGCTTCGTCGTCGTTGTGCGTTGCAACTTCTTGTGCGTGCGGCCAGTGAATTAGGATTGATTTTGTTGGTGCAACATTCGCGCTTCAATAATGCGTGAATAGTACAAGAGCAATCGCGCGTGCCACATTGCTCAAACCGTATGTAGCGTGAAAGGCGTCACAAACGTGCTTAGTTTTTCTTTCCACAAGCGACAGAAAAGGCAATCATTGGCTATCGACGTGCGCATTTAGAAGCTTGTCACAAGGACAATGATGCTATGCATTACACATTTCAGATCGGCTGACTACAAACGTAACGGAATTGCCTGAATTTTACGTACCAAAACCACGATATCATTATCGATACATGCAGTAGGGCGGTGTTCCGGATCAATTTCGACCACCTGGGGTTCTTTAATGTGCTCCTAAATATAAGGTATTCTCTTGCATTTCGCCCCCGCCGAAATTCGGCCGCCGCGGCCGCGAATTGAACCCGCGTCAGCATGCATCGCGACAGCTTACGTGCTGTGCAACCACGGTGGGTAATCCTGGGAAACAACAAGCGAGTGCTCTTGTTTTGTTTTGTTTTTTTGCTTGATTTACGAGACGGCGGTCAATAAAACTATGCCTTTGCAAGCGAAAAGCGCATCACTACAGCCTGCCGCAATTGATACCGGCGAGCGGCGGCTGGGCAGACGCCGCTGCCGTCCGCGATCGAGCGCAAGCGCACCATAGAGTGCTCAAATTTTGGCAACACGATCGAGATTGTACTCTTATGTCAGGCGTCGACATACGCAATCAGTTTTTCTCGACACCCTCAATGTGAAGAGCAAAGGTGGAAACGAAGTAAGCCGGTTAGGTGAGACGGCACTGTCGCTGTTTATCTGCGTTCGCATCGCAGGTAATGCCTTCGCATCGTTGTTCACGACCTCGCGAGTGGCTTGGACGCCGGCGCTGCATTGTATAAGCGTCACACCAGAAGCACGGCATTATAGAATTAGAAATTAGTCTGCATAATAAAATAATTGAAGCACATTTTTTTCATGGCACCGATAGCGGTGATACCGGCAAATACCTCGGCATCCTCGGACATCATGATCGGAGCGGTAAGGAATCGACCAGCGGCACGACTTTGCCTGTTTCCGTGCTGCTTACCACTATGGCTATACGACCGTGGCGATCGACGGACCGCACGGATGAGAAAAATCTGCCGAGTTTGACGCACGCCGGACGCCCGATCCGGCGACCAAATACGACGAATACCACCATGCCGGCTGCTACACTGGCGCGTAGAACATCAAATCGGATGCAGCATCGTGCCGTGTGTCTCGCCGTTTATGCGCTCAAGCGTGAGGTACTTCCTTCATGGGAAGTTCAATGCACGGAAAAATTATCCTATAGCCGGCAAGCGGCAGCAACCATTGACAACACATGCGGCGATGACTCCGTGCGTGCAGGTGATCGCCGGATCGACAGCCATATTGGATTTCTTGTGGCGCCCCCTATTAGCCCTAAGAAGTTGTGTATTAAGTAATTCTTTATGATAGACAGATTCATCTAAAGTCTCCTGTAGCAGAAAGCGCAATTCTGTCACCTATCATCTGCAAAGGCAGACATAACTTGTACGATAAACCGCAATGTATACAGTTAGTGAACTGAAGCTTAGAATAACAGAGAGCTGAGATAGTTGGTAAGCATTCATTCTAAAAAAAGACAGGGCGTGCAAACAAGGACACAAGACAGAAGTCGTTTGTGGTGTCCTGACTTCTTTCTTGTGTCCTTGTTTGCACGCCCTGTCTTTTTAGTGAACTGAAAACGTCCTATAGTTTCATTCGTAATTCTTCGGGACGCATGCTCTAACCGTGGAGTCTACGCCAAGTTCGAATGAAGTTAGAACCATTAGCGTCAATTTTATCTGCACCGATGTCTTGGAGTACGCGGTGAAAACAACGAATGTCTTGCTCTCGTGCATCACCATTTATTTTCACGGTGAATCTCCCGTTTGGACGGGAATTTGCCCATTATAAGCTATATTATCAAAACTTTCTACCTTAAATATCGCTAGTAGTGTAAGCTTCCACCTTCTACCTTAAGAGATTTGCATCGCAAGAATGTAATCACCCCCGTATCGCGATAGAGCGGGTACACGGCGGGCGCAGAAAAAAACGATCCTCGGCCGCGGAGCAAGCGAGTCCTTGTCGTGACTTAACATCGCCGCTATTGCCGCGCCGCCAGTGTTCGTTCTCGGGGTTAGTAGTCGCTGAAACTTCCAAAAACGATGGTGCATGCGTGGTGCTGAGAAAGATCAATGAACACACTGAACAGAGCTAAAAGCGCGCTGAAAACACGGACGCGCCGCTTGCGTGTGCCTTTTAGTCCGTGCGCTTTTAGCTTTCTTCGAAATGTGTCACGGCATTGGTGAGCGTGCGCTTGTAGGGCTGAATGACTATTGCAAAACAGTTGTTGCAAGTAACGTAAACAAATACTCAGAGCTTATGATTTGTTTTTTTTTTCCGTTGTGATGGTCCTCATTGTTATTCGACAGCCAGCCTCCACTGATATCATGTGCATCGACATTAGCGAGAGCCTATTCTTACAAGTAGTTCCACCTTGGGGACAGTGGCCAAAACAATATGGCAGCAGCCGTCGCGCAATGTGTCGCAAGTGCTAAGTTTTGTCGCGGTGTTTCCTCCACAAATTCCGTTTCCCATTACTCCCCACTTCCCGGCGCAGTTCAAACAATCGGTGCAATTTACTTCCCTGTCGGCGGCGGCAAACAGCAACCGACGTTGAAGCCGGAAGCTTCCGTCGAGATCACAAAGGAAGCCTAAACGCTTTTTCAATGGGCCAATCAGGATGGCTGATTTCCTCCCCCTAACGGCACTTCCCGGCACGACACTCCTGTATACAGGGCGCTCGTCACCCCGTTTTGGTCCATTTTTTTTCCTAGTCCGTAACAAAAAATGCAAGCGAATGAACTTTCTTTTTCCTGTATTCCCCTGACACGCCCCCTGCTTTCTACCCCGCGACAATGTCCCCGTTCTCTCGTCGAAATCCCCGCTCTTTTTATTCCCCACTTGTGACATGGTGGCGGTGAGCCGGGTTATGAATGACCCGAATGGGATTTATTACGACGCAGATAGCGCCGACACGCGGCATTGCATACAGTGACCTTTTCTTGTTTACTTTTCTGTGTTCTTTGTTTCTTCCAAACAGGGCCTCACAGTCAACAACTGGCGACGAAGGATGCCTGTTTCCTGTTTTGCCTGTTTATATATATATATATATATATATATATATATATATATATATATATATATATATATATATATATATATATATATATATATATATATATATATATATTCTTACGTTCTGTCTGAGGGGTATGCTTACTCATGCACTACTTCGCTTCCATGACGGCTGTATTCGTTCTTAATTTCCTTTTTTTTACTTTTTGTTTCATAATTCCGGCCTGACATACACATACCTTTCTTTTTCGCTTAGTTGGACATCAAGGGTTATTTTTGCTACGAGTTTTGCGGGAAGGTATATACTGTGTTTTGTGCAGCGAGAGTTGTATGCCAGAGGAAGCGGGAATTTATGCTGCAGTATACTGTGTATGCGAATGTCCATTCAAGTGCTTATCTGTGTAGTTTTGTGATCTTTTCGTATATTACTACGACAACTATCATGTAAGAGGAGTAGGGGCGTCATAAACAGGCATCAACCTTTTCTCTAACATATTTATTAAAATAATAGCAAGGAGATTCACGAAAGCTGGGGAGAAAGACCGGAAGTCAGCCTTCAAAAGAGCTGTCATTCATACGCCCGTCCCGCAGGCGTTCACCCACCCACATGTAAGCAGACGTCGTCCATTCGTGCGAGATCCTGCTGCTCTGTCTAAAGGGCCCCCAAACAACTTCTGAAAATATAAGTAACAGGCGCGCTATTCTCTTTTGGCGTTTTCCGTCGTTCCAGTTCGGTTCGCGACGCCATGCGTCATAAGGAAATGCGCTCTCGATTGGTCCATATGCGAGGAATATTAGTTGTGAATTGTCTCGTAGCATGCATTGCCATAAAGGGACACGCCCGTTCTACCTTGTCTCGAATGGCTATCGTGCGCGATCAACAGACTTCTCTTTGTTTTGCGCATTTTCGAATGCGCAAGCGGAGATAACAGCATGTAGCAGAAAAGCGCGAAATCCCGATAGGCTCGACGCTTATAGTGCTGGCATTGTGACGTGTTCTATGGAGAAATAAGTGTCGAGGAGCAGACAGCACACGTAAGAGGGAGCAGTGAAGGCGAGAAAGAAACCACTCTCTCTTCTTTGAACTCTGAGGGGTTTAGGAACCCTTTAAGGATGCCCATTGTGTTCGGCAGCCTTGTTTGCCCTTGTAGCACGGACATAGCGATAACAAGTGTGTCGTCTCTTCAATTACGACAGAGCCTTCAAAATAATGTTCTCACTTTAAGCGCACCTTAATGTTCCTAATGTACTACGGTAGCGATGTCTAGTCGTAATAAAGGGCTCACTAAAAAAAAAAGTCTAACAAAATACCGATCAGCCCGGCTGGCACTGGCACTTCTTTTTTTCTCACCGTATTTCCCGATCATAAATGTCACTTGTTAGCCAGGTTTCAGTAAGTGCTACGAAATCGCGTCATAATTCCGGTAATAACGATTCGAGCAAATGGCGTTTCTTCAGTATATATAGGCTGCGTGCGTTTACATTTATGAAGGTCACTTCTGCTTCTGGCGGGGCCGTAGCTTTGGCAGTTCACCTTTCTGGGCTTTTTTGCTTAGCACTGGCGTTTGCGTCATGGCTGTCGGGAACCACTTCGCTATATTCTCTATTCCGGGAGAAATTTCAACACCCTGTACCTGTGTGGCTGGCCAGGGTCGGACCCCTGACGGCGCTGAAGGAATTTTAAAAAGACAACCATGATGTAGTAGGGGTCAGCCATTCATGTGTATTGAGCTATATTCATCACACACACACACACGCACACACACACACACACACATATATATATATATATATATATATATATATATATATATATATATATAAATTTATTGCCATATAGCAATTATACCTCGGCGGGTATTTGCCGTCACCGTAATGTCCCTAATAAGTATATGTATGTATATATAAATAATAGCCAGAAACAAAATCGGAAGGAAAAATTTCCGAAGCGTGCCACCGGGTTTCGAACCTGCGAAACTTCGCACCGCGGATTAGCGGGTTGGACAAGTAGGCCACGCGCCATCCATTCTTTGAAATGCTAACTGCAAGCTATGTATATACATCATTTGCCACTGGCGGTACGCAGAGCTAGGAGGAGCTTCAGCGTGTGCAGTATCACCAGCAAGATTGCCTGAAGGGCGCGTTTTAAAGCAACACTCCTAGATTTTGCTTTAGTGCGAAAAGTGGCCTTGAGACGCGCACTGAAAAGTGGCCTATTTCTGTACCCACTCGTGATCATATAACGTTTCTTGCAATTACCTAGAGCGAACTCTGGCTCTACGATCGTACAGCCACTATGGGAATTGTGGATAGTACACAGATTTGCCTAATCTTCGTGCTTACGGCTTCGAACGCACCTGTGGCTTTGTTTATTGCTGTGTCTTGGCGTTCCTTTCGGATAAAAGAATGGACCGTTGCGAACTTCGCGACCAGATTTGAATTGTTGAGCTTAAAAGGTTAAGGTAGTGAACTGGAACTGCTGAACATTTGCTGAACTTTGTCTTGCGACAAAGCGGATGCAGGCGACGCGGAGCCAAACTATACTAGCCACCATAGCCAAACGGAGGCGAAAGAACGTAGTTTAGAGAAATCCGTGTACTGCCACTCATTACCATGCTGGCTGAAGCTGCATGCGTTGCAGCTCCCATAGACACTAGCGCCAGAGTTCCCTCTAGTGTACTTATAGGAAACTCTATGCTCGTGATGTGGAACGCCGGGTAAACAATGCGTCGAACGCCGCGGCACGGCAGGAGACGCGGAGGGTCACTCCACGCGCCGCACTTTCCAAGAAAAAAAAATCACTCTATAAGATAGTCGGGTTGTAGCGCGTTGCTCAAACACGAAGTAACAACTGTGACTGTTGTTTGTTCGCGCTCGTCCTGTGTATACCTGTGCATTCTTTTCGATCGCCCTTTCTTGTGTTTGACTGACTGACTGACCGACCGACCGACCGACCGACCGACCGACCGACCGACCGACCGACCGACCGACCGACCGACCGACCAACCGACCGACCGACCGACCGACCGACCGACCGACCGACCGACCGACCGACCGACCGACCGACAGACCGACCGACCGACCGACCGACCGACCGACCGACCGACCGACCGACCGACCGACCGACCGACCGACTGACTGACTGACTGACTGACTGACTGACTGACTGACTGACTGACTGACTGACTGACTGACTGACTGACTGACTGACTGTTCATCATGCTATGCAGCTCCATGCCCGACGACCAGTACATCGAGCTTAGAAATCAAGCTTTTCTGATCAAATGACCGTCAGTGCGGTGTTGATATTCAGCTTCGGATGAACCGCGTGTTCTCTTTCTTGATCTTACACCGAAAGCTGTTATGACATCACAACAACGGCCATTTGTGGCGCTTTAGTTGTCCGCCGCCGCCGGTGTCCGTAACCGTTATCGCGCGAAATGAAAAAAAAGAAAAATATCCAGCATGGTACGGGGTTCGAACCTGGACCCTCTGCGTCCCATGGGAGCCCAGTATTCTACCTCAGAGCCATGCCGGTTTATTTTATTTAATTCATGGAAAATGACCTGTTATTGCTGTGAACCACGCACTATATAATTCGTCACATTAGAATTACCTTAACATATACAACACCCGATTGTTACCTACAATAGGAGGCATTTCACAAGTCAGGCAAACACACACAAGCGTTCAGAAGTGCAAGCCACTCCGGAACGGGCTCAAAACTCTCAAAAACACTGCGCACTTGAGCAGCTTCTTCTCGGAAGACAGACCTCGTCGATCGTGGTGGCTCGGCGTGTATGCCGGTGCTTGAAACTGCTTTGCAAAAACACCCTATATAGGCTTCATGTCGGGTAAGAACTACATTAACATATGTAATGTAGCGTCGTAGAAGAGTAAAATAACAACCAGCACTCACACAACGCGAATTCTGTAACCAGGTGTCACACAATGCGACTTGCGCAACGAGTGGGCTGTTGAATGATCCCAACCCATTAGAAAAGGCTCTGCCATAATTCTTCACCGTCATCAGGCACAGCATCAACAAAGTGCGCATAATGCCTTATATGCGTTTAGCAGGTACCAACGCTCTCCGTAGAATGACGAAAAATGGCACAGTGCCTGCTGCATTACTTCTCAGAAATTACAATGATTTATAGCGAAGTGGTTTCCTCGCAAGTGCACTTCTATTGGTTGCTGAGGAAGCCCATAAGGCTCCGATGATCCATTTCCACAGGGCCTCTCTCTCTTGTTCACGTTAACGTATGTTATATAGCGTGGTGGGAGAGTGAAATAACGACCGGGCGTCACACAATGCGAATTACGTAACTAGTCGGTCGTTTAAAGCTTCCAACCAATTACAAAGGGCTCAGTCTCTATTGCCATCAGCCGTCGCATCAACAAGAGAGAGAGGTTTATTTACAGAAAGGCAGAGAGGTCGGCCTGAGCGATAGTATGCTCTAGTCCGCTACTGTACACCGGGGGAGGGGAAAGGGGAGAAAAAAGAGTGATGGATGACGATGGTAAGTGAGGGAGGTGAGTATGTACAGTCCCGTCAAGGTGGCGCAGAGCTATAGCCGCGCATCCAGTGCTGTGGCTTGTAGGAAAGCTGCGACCACTTTTATGACCACAGTTGTACTGTTTGCGTCAGGCCAAGGGCCCAACACAACCTCACCAGTTAATGGCCTATTATGCACTCCTTCAGTAGAGAAAACCAGTTTCTGTCGTTCGCGTGCGTATGCTGGGCAGGTACAAAATATATGCTCAAGTGTTTCTGGCACTTGAAAGTGATCACAGTTGGGACTGGTGTCACTGCAGCCGATGATATGTGCATAACGTCTTGTGAAGGCCACACCAAGATGAATTTGGTGAATCATACTTGCGTTGTGTCGTTTTAATTCACGAGGCATGCAGAACCTCATTTCCGGGTCCCATTTGCGCAATCGCCGGTGTCGTCGCTCCGGTTTGGTCCAGTGCTTAAGTGTGAGGTTACGCATTACGTACCGAAGCAGGGCGTTCGTGTCTGGCCGTGAAACCGCAATGCGCACTTCAGGGCCACTGGTCAAGGCTCTTTTAGCTTCGGCGTCTGCCTCTTCGTTTCCCATTATGCCGCAGTGGGTGGGAGTCCACTGGAAGGTGACGAGGTGGCCATTTGTTGAAGCAACGTGAAGAAGCTCCGCAATTTCTATTGCTAAAATATGTCGAGACCTTGTCTCATGACGCAATTAATGGTTTGCAAAGCGGGTTTTGCATCGCAGAATATCGTCCATGTACGAGGTTGCTCTCCAGAAATGAATTTTATTGCCTCCCGGATAGCAACAAGCTCGGCGGCAGTTGATGTGTTCTTGTGGTCTACATTGAACCGTCGAGCTATAACCATTTCTGGGATGACAAAGGCTGCAGCGGAGGTACATAGCGTGGTAGATCCATTGGTGTACATGTGCACGGTGCCGCCGTACGCGGTATAAATGTGATGTAGGGTCAGTTGTTTGCGGCCAATTGATGAAACTAGGGACTTCTTCGTAATCTCAGGAATCACAAGGCTAACAGGCGGTTTAGGCAGGACCCACAGAGTGTGCCAGGAAATCTCGGGGAAGAAAACCTTGATGGTAGAATGTTTTCATGCCACGATATTGCTCTTGAAAAACTGCAGTCTGGGTGGGTGGCGCGGAGTGCTGATAGCGGGTGCTGCATGCCTGTGTCGGGTCAACAGGCGAAGATGCACTCGAAGTGGCTCGCAGCGCATGTATACACTGATGGGACAAGCCCGAGCTTCCGCGATGGTTCCATTCGTTGACGTGAAGCGTGGTAGGCCCAAGCATGTTCACAATCCCTGAGCTTGAATACTTTCAAGCGTGTTCACACAGCTCGGTCTCATGTTTGAGAGCACCGACATGCTGTACCGTATAATGCCTTACAGATCTGTAGCTGCAGTACCTCGCTTCTCCGCAGAATGACGAATAATGGCGTAGTGGATGCTTCCCAAATTCACAAAAATTACGATTTATGGTGTAGTGGGCACTTTGCTAGTGTATTTGTACTAGTAGCCCCACGAGAGTTTTTCCAACGGGCTCTAGAAATGCCGCTCCGCCAGCTTTCGCTGTGACTGTGCTGCGCTTTCCGCGCAGGCCTTGCGTTTTTTATACCTTGACCACCTTCACGTTGAGAAGCATAGTGAACGGGACGCGTGCCCCGTTCGGCTCCCTCCGTTTCCTCCTCCTCCTCCAGCCGGAGGACAGAGTGATCCGCCATCGTTTGCAGTGGGATGATCAATCGAGCTAAACATAAAAAGCCCAGTCTCCGTTTGATGACGACGTGTCGGCAGCGAGAGGGAGACGACGTGGTCGATAATCTCATTCCCGCCTAATTATGGTCGCCAAGGGTAATTGATGACGCGCACAGGGAGTCAGTTGAAAGCTCTGTTTACACGACGAAAAAAAGAAATGACGGGGACAGAGCTGCCTGGATTTGTGAGGCGAAGGGTAACGGTTATGCGCGGGCACCGCTGAACAAAAAGGGGCAGAAAGAGAAGCTGTCGTGTCGTCCGGGGAAAAATCAGCCTCGACGACAGACCACGACTAGAACGGTTCAATAAGCAATTCTCATTGGACACCTTATACGCATTCTCAGCTCCTCAGCGTTCTCAGCGCTCGCACGCTTCATCAGAGGTCTGTAGCTGCAATATAACCGGCACCTCTAGGAGTAAGCACATATTCGACGCTTGTATTTAGTTAACTGGCAACTAACGCAATGCCCGAAGTGTGTAACGCCGCTGAAAGCATTCTGCCGATATTCGAGCCAATTTTCGGTAAACTATTTTGTGACAGTATTAACAGTATTGTCTATTTTCTAATACTAGAAAATAGTGATCTGAAGAAAAGTACTTAATTGGCGCGTGAAGTGCGGGACAGCGCTGTGCGGGAACATGTGATGGATACACTGAAAGGTACTTTCAGTTATTGTCTACTGAGAAAAAGTCACAGTTTCGCCGCACCGGCGAAGCAATGAATGCGATAGCAATAAATTGGAATGTAACGCGAAGAACAGAAAGCAGCTCGAAATTACCAGCGCGTCACTATGTTGATGATTCTGTTTTTGTCATCAAGCGCTCTGCTTTGCAAGCATTTACGACACATCTAAACAATCAAGCAGACTCCGTTCAGTTCACCGTGGAATCGGAAGCCGACCGGAGGCTACCTATTTTGGACGTCCTCGTTATAAGGAACAAAGAGGTGCTATCTTTCAGCGTGTACAGGAAAGGCACGCATACTGGCAGGTGCCTGAACTTCAGGTCTATCCACCCTGACACCCACAAAAGCTCGGTGGTTGCCTCATTGTTAGGTCGTGAGAATCGCATTTGCACGAATCCGGAAGACCTGACCGCTGATGTGAAGACAGTCTGGGAGGACCTTTCGACGTGCGGTTACCCGCCAGCGTTCGTTAACGCGATGGAACATCGTTTGTCTGTTCCATCCCAGTCTGCCAGTGTCAGTCAGAAGAAACGCGCTCTTGTTCCTTACGTGCCCGGGATAAGCGAGAGCTTATCACGCGTATAGCGTAGCTACGACGTTGAAGTTGCCCACGTGCCTCTGCGCAAGTTAAGGCAAGCACTTGTAAGTGGAAGGGACAAGCTACCGAAGGAAGCCTTTCCTAGTTTTGTATGCAATATCCCTTGTGCGGATTGCGAAAGTGTTTATATCAGAGAAACCGGCACTGCAGACAGCGCATGCGCCGGCATCAGTAATAATAATATCTGGGGTTTAACGTCCCAAAACCACGATATGATTATGAGAGACGCCGTAGTGGAGGGCTCCGGAAATTTCAACCACCCGGGGTTCTTTAACATGCACCTAAATCTAAGTCCACGGGCCTCAAACATTTTCGCCTCCATCGAAAATGCAGCCGCCGCTGCCGGGATTCGATCCCGCGACCTTCGGGTCAGCAGCCGAGCGCCATAACCACTAAACCGCCGTGGCGGGGCATGCGCCAGCATCAGAACAATGTCGAAAAGAAGAAAGTGGCGTCTAATGACCTGGCCGAGCATGCAGCTATGACTGATCACATCATTGACTGGACAAACGCGGGTATCATCGGGAAGGAAAGAAACTGGGAGTCACGCCTGTATCTCGAATCGCTCGAGACACAATCTACAAGACAGACACTGCATCGCAGGGATGGAAACCTTCCCTCGTCCTACGCGCGGTGCTTGCGTCACGTGCTGAAAGCTATATAGGAAACATTACTAGTTGTTTGGCCTCATTGTAAACAAGGCTTCCGTATGGAAGCCGAAACGTCGTTTTCATTTAAGCTTTTATTTGGTCGGTGTACTTCGTTCTCTTCGTCAGGAGCATCCTATCTGTGACGTCAAAACTATCGCAGGCCCTACCTCTCCAGTGGAGGCCCTCTCGGCCAATATTGTTTTTGTGGGAGCTTTCAAAATGGGATGCTGAAGTCAGGCTTGCAGTTTGGACTCCGAAATGCTGCAAACGATTGGCTGCGTATTATTTCTATATGAATAAAGACATCGGAGCTGGCACTGAAATGACACGTCACCTTGAAGAATATAGCTGGCATAATTTATATATAGAGAGAGAGACAGCGTAACAATGATGCATGTGGCACAGAAAGACGTAATTCATGCGTTTTTTTGAAGATAGACCTGGCTAATAGTAGTAATCATGTTTTTATTGCGAAATTCAGCTAGCCCCAAATGAGACGCCTGAGCGATAAGTGTCCCTCTAATTACTGATGCATGGTTCAGGTGCAGCCTGCTTTCCATCAGGCGAATGCTGTACCTTTTCTTCATTTTAACACGAAGGTGTTTCGTGCCGGGGTCCGCCAAGACATCACTGACGTATTTCCATCACGGATATGACGTTTTAAAATATACACTAACAGATGGCAAAGCAAAAAAAAAAAAACTAGAAGAAAAGGTTCCGTCGCCGCGAGTCGGGCCTACGACCCCTCGCTCCGCAGCGCGCGGCACGCAGCGACTCGGTCACAGACTGCAGGCACTTCAGCATACTAACGGGGAGCTATTGATATACACCATTTACCGTTGGTTGTGCTCAGAGATAGGTGGCACTTCAGCGTGTTTTTGTTATCCCTAGCGAGATGGCGCGAAGAGCTCGAAGGGCGCGCTTTAAAGGTCGTTGCCCAACGCGAGCGACCACACCCTCCACAGGGTGTGGTCGCTCGTGCGCGCGCGCTTATCTCGTGATGGAGGGTGGGGGGGGGAGGAGATGGTTTGTACGTCTTGTGCTCTCACCGCAAGTTTGCGTTGAAGTTAGCTTACTGCAGCGGCCGCTTTTGCGAATGGAGCGCGCTGGTCACGCACAAATAAGTTGCAACTGTGACAGTTAGTTCGTGCTCATCTTGTGTATACTTGTGCGTTCGTTTCGTGCGTCCTCCTTTGTTACTAACAGCGCAAAAAAAGGACGAAGGACCAGGAAGAAACACAGACGAGCGCTGACTTACAACTGAAGTTTATTTCCGAAACGAGACAGAATATAAAGAAACGACACGTGGACAAAAAAGATTGCAAAGCACTTATTTGCAAAAAAACCAAAACAGTGTTGTCAGCCCAGATCACTTGCGGTGGTCATGCGCACGGGACATGTGCCGAACTTCTTTTTCCATCAAGGCAATGGACGGGACACTCACGCACTTATCGCCAAGTTTCGCGATTTCTGCAGCCTCAATTATTTCCCGCGTTAATTGAGAAGCAGATCGCCCCACCACACGGCACCTCTCGAATAGGGGTTTACACTCAGCAAAGTCACACGTGCTGCAATGAAGGGCTAAGTGCCCACTGTTCATTTGCCGAACATTGTTGCTATGTTCGCGCAACCGGTCGTTCACACATCGGCCAGTTTGACCGACGTACTGCTTTCCGCACGTTAGCGGGATGCTATAGATCACGCCCTCTACACATTCCGTGTAACGGTTCCGATGCTTCACCTGGCAACCAGGTTCCTTCTTTTCTAGAGAAGTGGTTTTTGCAGCCAACCTGGAAAGCTTCTGGGGGGCACTAAATGCCACGCGAACATTAACGCGTTTGGCTATCTTTTTTAGACCGTGGGAAACACCGTGGACATAAGGCATAACGGCCGTCTTCATTTTGGTACAGTCAGAAGTACCAGATCCCCGCTCACCGAGGTTATGGTGAGACTTGTAACTTTTTAGTATAGTCTCAGCCACCGAAACGACCACATGCCTTGGATAACCCGCTTTTTCCATGCGGTCCACTTGCTGCGTGAACGACCTATGAAGGGCATGCACGCATGACTTCTCTAGAGCATTCTTGATGCACATCTTCACAATGCCTCGTTTCACTAATTTGGAATGTGCCGACTGGTAAGGCAACAGTGGCTTCCGAGCACGCGGCTCATAGCTCCAGCAAGTATGGTTAGGGTGGCTATGCAGAGCGATGTCGAGAAACCGCATGTTCCCATCTTCTGGCTTTTCGTGCGTAATGTCCAAGGGATCCAAGCACTTTTGGAAAATGTCTAAAATAACCCCTACGCTTTGATCAAACGCCTTCTCATCACATTCAAGGAACACCAAGAAATCGTCTACGTACCGGAAAATGCGCACACAAAGAGACGGTACATGCTCCAAAATATTCTTATCACACTGCGTCATGACCAGGTTACTAAGCGCTGGAGCAATACATGCCCCGATACAGATGCCCGTTCTTTGAAGAAAAACTTTTGCATTCCAAGCAACAAACGTAGAACGTAAGTAGAATAAAAGCATCTCCAGAAAGCCACTTACGCTAACGCCTGCCTTGTTTTGAAAGGGCACTGCTCCAAACTGATCAATTTGCCTCTCGACACATTCTAATATCAAGTCATGGGGAAGGGAATAGTACATATCTTTAACATCAACTGAAAAATATTTAAGGAACCTGTGATGGTTTTCTTTTAGAAAATCCAAAACCTGCTCCGAATTCTTTAGGTAAAAAGGGTCATCAAAACCGATTAACTGAAGTTGATCCTGTAAAAACAAGCCCATTGACTTCTGCCAGGTTCCTCTTTCAGTAACAATGACGCGAAAAGGCCAATCATCTTTGTGCGTCTTAACTGTGAAAAACATGGACAGGCTACATTTTTTCGAAGTACTTATACACTTTCGCAGTTTTGGTATATCCAGGTTTTCACATAATTTCTTTGCTTCGGCTTTCACTTTAGACAGGTCAACATCATTCCTTTCGCAGAAATTGGATTTTACGGCCTCCGATGCCTTCGCGGTAAAGGTGGCTCTTGGAAGAACACAAAAACCACCTTCTTTATCCGCTGACAACAGACATAGGGAATTTACCTCAAAAAACTTGGTGACACTTCCAAGGGGCAATCCAGAGCGGGGAGGCTTGCACCGTTCCAAGATATCTATACCCTCAGATACACACCGTTCAAGTTCATCGTCTGGAGCACAACGCGACACTTGCCTGACAAAAGATACCATCTCTGGCGCAGAGTACGTAGGCGGCACTGCGAATTTCGGCCCAAGGTCCAGAACTTGCCGTATTTTACTCGGCAAGGTTACACTGTCGCACACATGCACACCAGCTCCTGAGTTTTTCTGCTTGGCCGGAAGGCCGGCCCGAAGGTGAACGAGTGTGCTCTGCCAGAGGAATTCGATAGTTTGGTCCGCCAAGCGGGAGAGCTCCTGGTGTCTTCTTCTTGTCCTGGGGCATAACCCTTCGGAGACCACTTGGGTGTAGAGGCAGTCTCTGTACATACGGGCTCTGTACATATAGCCTTCGCTGTGTGTCGCGCACGAACCCTGGGGTTCTGCCTGCGCACGAGAACGTTGCCACGGGACGTCGAACTACTGTTTGGAAATTTCCCCCCGTCTGTCGGACATGGAAGGCGTATGTGCAAGATTCTGCGGTCAGAGTGGTCACGACAAGCCCGTATGTACAGAGACTGCCTCTACACCCAAGTGGTCTCCGAAGGGTTATGCCCCAGGACAAGAAGAAGACACCAGGAGCTCTCCCGCTTGGCGGACCAAACTATCGAATTCCTCTGGCAGAGCACACTCGTTCACCTTCGGGCCGGCCTTCCGGCCAAGCAGAAAAACTCAGGAGCTGGTGTGCATGTGTGCGACAGTGTAACCTTGCCGAGTAAAATACGGCAAGTTCTGGACCTTGGGCCGAAATTCGCAGTGCCGCCTACGTACTCTGCGCCAGAGATGGTATCTTTTGTCAGGCAAGTGTCGCGTTGTGCTCCAGACGATGAACTTGAACGGTGTGTATCTGAGGGTATAGATATCTTGGAACGGTGCAAGCCTCCCCGCTCTGGATTGCCCCTTGGAAGTGTCACCAAGTTTTTTGAGGTAAATTCCCTATGTCTGTTGTCAGCGGATAAAGAAGGTGGTTTTTGTGTTCTTCCAAGAGCCACCTTTACCGCGAAGGCATCGGAGGCCGTAAAATCCAATTTCTGTGAAAGGAATGATGTTGTCCTGTCTAAAGTGAAAGCCGAAGCAAAGAAATTATGTGAAAACCTGGATATACCAAAACTGCGAAAGTGTATAAGTACTTCGAAAAAATGTAGCCTGTCCATGTTTTTCACAGTTAAGACGCACAAAGATGATTGGCCTTTTCGCGTCATTGTTACTGAAAGAGGAACCTGGCAGAAGTCAATGGGCTTGTTTTTACAGGATCAACTTCAGTTAATCGGTTTTGATGACCCTTTTTACCTAAAGAATTCGGAGCAGGTTTTGGATTTTCTAAAAGAAAACCATCACAGGTTCCTTAAATATTTTTCAGTTGATGTTAAAGATATGTACTATTCCCTTCCCCATGACTTGATATTAGAATGTGTCGAGAGGCAAATTGATCAGTTTGGAGCAGTGCCCTTTCAAAACAAGGCAGGCGTTAGCGTAAGTGGCTTTCTGGAGATGCTTTTATTCTACTTACGTTCTACGTTTGTTGCTTGGAATGCAAAAGTTTTTCTTCAAAGAACGGGCATCTGTATCGGGGCATGTATTGCTCCAGCGCTTAGTAACCTGGTCATGGCGCAGTGTGATAAGAATATTTTGGAGCATGTACCGTCTCTTTGTGTGCGCATTTTCCGGTACGTAGACGATTTCTTGGTGTTCCTTGAATGTGATGAGAAGGCGTTTGATCAAAGCGTAGGGGTTATTTTAGACATTTTCCAAAAGTGCTTGGATCCCTTGGACATTACGCACGAAAAGCCAGAAGATGGGAACATGCGGTTTCTCGACATCGCTCTGCATAGCCACCCTAACCATACTTGCTGGAGCTATGAGCCGCGTGCTCGGAAGCCACTGTTGCCTTACCAGTCGGCACATTCCAAATTAGTGAAACGAGGCATTGTGAAGATGTGCATCAAGAATGCTCTAGAGAAGTCATGCGTGCATGCCCTTCATAGGTCGTTCACGCAGCAAGTGGACCGCATGGAAAAAGCGGGTTATCCAAGGCATGTGGTCGTTTCGGTGGCTGAGACTATACTAAAAAGTTACAAGTCTCACCATAACCTCGGTGAGCGGGGATCTGGTACTTCTGACTGTACCAAAATGAAGACGGCCGTTATGCCTTATGTCCACGGTGTTTCCCACGGTCTAAAAAAGATAGCCAAACGCGTTAATGTTCGCGTGGCATTTAGTGCCCCCCAGAAGCTTTCCAGGTTGGCTGCAAAAACCACTTCTCTAGAAAAGAAGGAACCTGGTTGCCAGGTGAAGCATCGGAACCGTTACACGGAATGTGTAGAGGGCGTGATCTATAGCATCCCGCTAACGTGCGGAAAGCAGTACGTCGGTCAAACTGGCCGAAGTGTGAACGACCGGTTGCGCGAACATAGCAACAATGTTCGGCAAATGAACAGTGGGCACTTAGCCCTTCATTGCAGCACGTGTGACTTTGCTGAGTGTAAACCCCTATTCGAGAGGTGCCGTGTGGTGGGGCGATCTGCTTCTCAATTAACGCGGGAAATAATTGAGGCTGCAGAAATCGCGAAACTTGGCGATAAGTGCGTGAGTGTCCCGTCCATTGCCTTGATGGAAAAAGAAGTTCGGTACATGTCCCGTGCGCATGACCACCGCAAGTGATCTGGGCTGACAACACTGTTTTGGTTTTTTTGCAAATAAGTGCTTTGCAATCTTTTTTGTCCACGTGTCGTTTCTTTATATTCTGTCTCGTTTCGGAAATAAACTTCAGTTGTAAGTCAGCGCTCGTCTGTGTTTCTTCCTGGTCCTTCGTCCTTTTTTTGCGCTGTTAGTAACATTATGGATCACCAACTTGCCCAACGAATCGCTCTCCTCCTTTGTGTTTGAGCAGCGCGCTTTAGCTGTCGAGCTGTGACAGTTGTTAGTTCGCGCTTTATCCTGTGTATGCTCTTTCCGTGCGTCCTTTCTGCTCGAGCAGTGCAGTGCGAGTTTCGAGCTGCTTGCCGTTCTTCGCGTGACATTATAATTTTGTGCTATAGCATTCATTCCTTCGCCCTTGCGCCGAAACAATGCACAACTACGCCTGTGAAGACACGTTTCGCTTTCGTGTTATACCGATTCCTGTGACAGAGGGATCAGCCATGTTTGTTTTTTTTTCTAAATGTCTTGCTCTCATAAAACACCATTAACAGAAAAGAATGAAAACAATTGAGCGCAATGCCATGTGCAAAACGCACTTGTTAAGACCCCCTTTCATCGGTATATAAAAACCTGAGAGAGGCAGCTGCAGCGATGTTGCAATCGATGGTCGTTACTCGACGATCATATCTCTGCCATCGATGGAGGCGAAAATGTTTTAGGCCCGTGTACTTAGATTTAGGTGCACGTTAAAGAACCCCAGATAGTCGAAATTCCCGGAGCCCTCCACTACGACGTCTTTCATAATCATATCGTGGTTTTGGGACGTTAAACCCCAGATAACATTATTATATCTCTGCCATATATTTGGTGCCATAATTACTAGAGTGCACATTTTTTTGCAGTGCCGCGCTCTGCCATGCACTTCCATTGAGCTTTCTCCGCCTACCTCATTTTTAAACGAAGCGCGATGTTTGCACAGGGCATTCAATGATGCTTAGAATAACAGAGAGCTTAGCTAGTTGGTAAGTATTCATTCTAAAAAGACAGGGCGTGCAAACACGGACATAAGAAAGACGTCAGGACACCACAAACGCCGACTAACAACTGGATAGATGCACAGCGGTGCAAAAGAAAGAAGGCACGAAAACTTATCTGCGCATGCCCATGCAATAGGCAAACCTATCAATCCGGCACGCGTGGGGGCCTACTCGAAAGATAACTGTTAATGCATTTGATTTCATTTTTATGCAAGTTAATCGACGGTTGGCTCACGCATGCGCTACCACTATTCTCGATATGCCATGCCTCAATCATCAGACGCGTTTCTTCATTCCTATGTCGGTATAAAACTGCGCATTCATTGAATTTTGGCGTGCACTTACAATCTCGACAATGTAACGATAGATTAGAAGGCGAGCCTCCGGTTAGTGATCTTTTATGTTCTAATAATCTCTGATTAATGCAGCGGCCCGTATTAAATTGCTATACCCATGCTTAAATTGAATGCTGCGCCCATAACAAGCCGCATTCTTTATCAGCTGCCGCTGGTATCACCATCACCCAGCGAGTTCGAACGCTTAGAGGCAGTGCACAGAAAGGGTATTCGCTTGGCGATGGGAGTTCCTCGGGCGGCTTCAAACAAGAAGGTCACCAATGAAGCCGAGTCTCTTCCGCTCCGCCTTTTGGCATCTCAGGCTTTATTGACGCAGCTGTCAAGACTGCGAGAATCCTTCGCAGGCACGGCGCTTCTCCAGCGGCAAAGAGCAAGAACTGGCTCACATTTCAACGCGGCGCTGAACACATTTCGATATTTAGGCTTGAAATTGCCTAAACGGCACCCTATAGATCCGCCATAGTCTTTTGTGGATGTTGCCTGTAACTTCAGCGTACCCAAACTACCAGCGAAACGCACCATTCCAGTCGCGGAAGCAAAGCTTTTTGTGCTGGACCACTTGAGCACCATGTACCGCGGCCATAGTGTACACCGACGGATCAGTGTGCACACAAACGGATAGCTGCGCAGCGGCTTTCTGCATACCCTGCCTTGGCGTGTCATGGTCGGGCAGCCTGGATCGCATGGTTTCGTCCACAACGGTAGAAAACGCTGCAATCACCGCGGCTTTGCGAAAATTGCGGTCCTTTTCTGCACGAGATGTTGTAGTGCTGACGGACTCCAAGTCGGCGCTACGAAGACTGCATCGTCGCCTACCTCAAGAAAAGTTCACCAGGCAATCTCTGGGGCTCACAAAACACGTAATTGGCAAGAGCTTTAATATAAAGTTTCAGTGGATCCCATCCCACGTTGGCATTGAAGGCAATGAAAAGGCTGATGCCCTTGCATGCGAAGCGCGGACATCTGTTCCAAAAGTAAGAACTCCTAAGACTTTCCAGAACAACAAAGATGCGATGCGCTATCATTTTAAGGCAATCTACAAGTTTCCACACCAAGCATGTGTAATCCATGGACTTTCTCGCGAACAAGCGACGCTGTTGTACCGCATAAGAACCGGCACCGCATACACCCCGGCTTGGTAATTCAAGACTGGGCGATACGCTTCCCCATTTTGTGCCTTTTGCGGCGACATCGGCGATATTGAACATTTTGTTTGGGTTTGCCCGCAGTTTGATGTGGAAAGAGCAGAGATGGTCCGCACCTTGCAAAAAGGTTGTCATAGGCACCGGACATTTGAAGACGTCATTTTTTCTGAAGGGCCCGCGGCAACGAGGAGGAGCGTACAACGAATTTTGCTGGTCTTCCTGCGAGACACTGGGCTGTCCAACACGTGGTGACAGACGCTTCCAATTCAGGAGTTGCTCAGGCGGAGCAATTGCCGGCCATGCAGGCCAGGTTAACCCCGCCTGCTGCAACATCACCACCACCACCACCACCACCACCATATTTTTCACATGCCAGGCGCAAACGCAACCATCACACATGTTCTGACTCTGCCGCAAGCGAATATGAGACGTGCATGTCGGAAGGCGCATGGGCCTTTTTTGCACTAAAAACAAAAAAGAATTAAAAAAAAACAAAAAAAGTTGGTATCATGGCGGCGTGCGTATGATATACTATATGTGCAAGGGTGAAAGGGCACTGCTCATCTTTTTGAGGTGCACAGGCCCTTACGACGCTTGGAATTGACTGAAAAATGAAGGCTTCTCTACGCGTGTAAACTACTCAACCCCCTTTGCCGTGCACAGGGTATACCCAAACAGAGCCTGTGTGAATCCTTACCACTGCACTCTTTAAGAACAACATACTTGAGCATTCGGCTATATAGTCTGAATTGGCACTCATTTCACTGCATGCATGTAGCCCTGTGTTGTGAAAGAGTCCTAGCTTGTACGGAGACTTCTTACCTTTAATAGATAACGGTTTACCAGAAAAGTATACCTGACCAGCAAGGCTGGTAGGGACACGTTATTATGCAGGACAAAACCGGAAGCACGCAAAGCAAACAGTGCAGTGGCTTTCATGTTTTGCTTACCTGCTGGCGTAAACCACTGGTAGTGAGATAATTGTTAACTCGTGGTACCTTCCCTATTTTCTTTCCACGAAAACAGAGGCGCAAATTAAAAGTTGTTCATGCACACTGCAGTTGTGCAAAATGCCACAATGTGAGGATACCACATTTGCTAGAGCTGTCAAAGGCTCCAGCATCTCCGCATCCCCAAACACTATGAAGTTTGCGCACATACTAAAACGCTCTGGGGAGCATATGTTGTACTATGTGTGTGCGTCCGTGTGTGTTTATTTTTCTCTTTCGACCATACCGCAGTGTACATGGTAGCAAGTATGGATTTAAGTTCCACGCCTTTGACCATTTTTTTTTTCGAAAGACAGTGCAGCAGCGTACAATGGACGAAAAAGGAGGGAACGAGGACAAGCACTGATTCCCAACTGAGATCTTCAGAAATAGCGCACGAATATATCAGCATACTCAGCTACGTGTGCACAAACTATCTGTCGCGTGTGACGCGTGCACATGATTTTTTTAAAGTGGATTACCATTTTCGAAAAATGTTTAACTCAGTCTCACTTTCTGTCCTTTCATTGAGCTAACACAAAAACTAATCGGTATAGCATTGACCAGTAGACGCTGGGTAGGCTAATCAAATACCCCTTGCCCCAAAGAGCATATATAGAAACTTACAAGGAAATAACAAGTATAGGTTCAAACGTGAGCAGACATTGGAGCAGCTTTAACTTGCCTGCGCGTCGTACGTAACAAAGTCAACTTAGAACAGTGTTGTCATACTCCAAAACAACACTGCAAGCCCAAAAAGAGCACTTTCGAACATTTCGGATCCAGAAAACGCACCATGCACCAACGCCTGCGCTTTGCCTGACAATCGAAGCTGCGCCTGTCCTCGGCACTGCTATATATATATATATATATATTGCTATCCTTCTCTCTGTCTACTGTCTCCATGTGAGGATGATCACCCTTGTGCTCTAAAAACTGGTCAGGCGGAAAATTACGGGGCGAGTCTGCAAAACGTGCAGGTCTGTTCTGGTTGATTTCAATGCTAGAGCTACAGCGCGCCATTCTAAGCTCCAGTGGCAGCTCCGCACAAAACACAACAAAAAAGATAGATAAGCGGGCATATTTGTGTGTGCCGGGGAGTTGTAACTCGCGTAATCAACAAAGGAAGGCGAAGAAATCGTGCGTGAAGCTCGTGCGGAACAGCATGCTTAATTTGTTCCGCCAGTGGAATGTCAGAGAAGCCTTTCATGGCCGTCCTGCATGGCGGGTCTCGCCCCAAAGCCTGACGCAGGGAAATTCCTTTTGTGCGCCGGTGTGCAGTCCGAACAATTAGCAGCACTGAGTCAGGCGCAATCCTTTTGTACGGGACTCAGCCGGCATGCACAATATGTTTCGTACTCGAAGCTGCGAGTGCACAAGCCCTGCAGTAGGCAGGCGAAAGGGATTAGCCGACCGTGAACGTCTTTCAGGGGGGTTTCAGAACTGCCGTCGAACAATGGAACATTTTGTTTGGCAAGAGAAGTCTAAGCCTAATGTACTGTTGCAGCGGGTAATCGTCGCACTTTTTGTTTCTAACTTGCTCTCGTCTTGCATATACCGCTACTGCGCTCCAGAGTTAAAATGACGATGCCTGACGAAAGAAGTCGAGGAATGCTTGGGTGCGACCTGATCGAATCAGTTTGCACTCCACTGTAAGTTTGCTGCGAGCGCTATGCTTAATATGCTGTGCGGAAAGATACGGTGGCTGCACTGCATGTTTAGCCCTAGCAAGATGCCTGTCTGAGGCGCCTATGCATGCGTGAATATTCTGTGCGAGTTGCTGAAGTCACCTCGAACTACATTTGAATTTGCAAAACTGTTTTTCAAGTCTCGGCAGCTTACCACTCATTACGAATACACTTAAAGGAATGTGCGTACAATTAGTTTGTTCAATTGTCAGTCATAAAGTGAGCTTTTCTGAGGAGTCTGAATTGATGCTTCTGCCGAGAGTGGGCCTGGTAGCAAAGTGGGTGAATTGATTGTGGGCTCAGCGTTGTGTTGCCTCCCATGGTGCGATCCTTCTGTTGACGGTGGGTTGGAGATATAACGTTGGAATGCTGTTGTCGTTGGTAATTTTAGTGTGCTGGATGAGAAGTGGGACACAGTGTATGTATGTATGTATGTATGTATGTATGTATGTATGTATGTATGTATGTATGTATGTATGTATGTATGTATGTATGTATGTATGTATGTATGTATGTATGTATGTATGTATGTATGTATGTATGTATATATGTATGTATGTATGTATGTATGTATGTATGTATGTATGTATGTATGTATGTATGTATGTATGTATGTACGCACGCACGCATGCACGCACACACATACACACACACACATACATACATACATACATACATACATACATACATACATACATACATACATACATACATACATACATACATACATACATACATACATACATACATACATACATACATACATACATACATACATACATGTACGGTAAAGTTGCGGATTCTCCCTTTCAAGAACCCTTCGCGGTTGTAAAGGTCCGTAGCAGCTAACGACCGCTGCGGATTCGCATGAGAGCTCAACACCAGCCTTGTGTCACAAGCCAGTAATTTCAAAGGACCATAAGTCAGAAAGTTGTTTTGCGGTGAAATGCGTGCGTGTGGTGAGCCAGCACGTCTCGAATCAAGTTCTTCCCCCGAGAGAAATACAACTGCACTGCAACTAACGAAGCATCGCTATCTCTTCTACATTTATTTTGCTCAATTTCTAAGCCCAACCATAGAAACTCGCACCCGTTGCAAGACAATGGATGCCCGGAGCAACGCGTGGACGAACACCATTGTTGAACACGCGCCGCATTAAATCTTCTGGGATCAGACTGGAGATGTTCGAATGAATGCAACACAAAATGGAGGGCACCGTCACGCAGACGACTCTCTATTAGCAGCAGCTATCGGAGGCAGCAGTGTGAGACGCTCATTCCCTGCTTATGCAGCATCGTCACGCAAACGACACTGTGTAGACGGCCTCTCGTCAGTGCATGCTGTATCACAAAGCAGGATACCTAAACTATGCGCGGGTGACTAGTGCGACAAAATAAGCGGCATGCAGATAAATAAATCATTTGATCGTGGGTCACTGCAGGAAATCGTGAACTTATCACTGTTATTGGAGTGTCAACTGCGACGTTGTATTGCTCATTAATAAATAAATAAATAAATAAATAAATAAATAAATAAATAAATAAATAAATAAATAAATAAATAAATAAATAAATAAATAAATAAATAAATAAATAAATAAATAATCTCTTTATTTCATTACTTACTCCTTTATTTATGATCTGTATTTTTACTTTTTACTTTTACTCATGCTGTGCTTTCATTTTTGTTATGTTTTCTTTCTTTGCGTTTTGTTTCTTTCCTTATGCTTTTCTCGCTGTTTATTTCAGTGCGACATTGGGCATGTCATCCCACCCCATTGCAGAATGTGTGTGGCCTAGAAGGGCATTGTCTTTAAATGGCTCGGACCACTTGCGGCACTTCTCGCATGCATAAGCGATAACTGCAATGAGTAAGCACTCATGAACACCCTTCCAATATCAACCTATCGGTATAATATTTCTGCATACATTTGTTTGCTAACGAGCAAAAACTTACGCGACACAGAAATGGGGTAAACCCCACTACTCACTACTGATTCACTAAAAGTGAGGACGGGAACGCACGGGTGGCAAGCATTAATTGAGATCGTGCACCGTACTCCAAGCGCATCCGGTAAGCCAGAAAAGACGACGCATGGGCAGCAAAAAGAAGCATGCTGCTCAAATAGAAAACGTTAAAATTGCACTCGTCCTGCGTGGTTCTTCGTTCGTCTCGTCTATCTTGCGCTGTTTTTACCCTTTACAATGTGTGACCAACTAGCCCAACGAAAAATGCTTCTAGAAAACGTTAAAGGAGCATACACTAAATTCAAAGAGACTCTTTAGTGGCAAGGTGCGCGATCGATTATGGTTCGAGATTCTGTGTCACCTCTGCGTCGTGTGCTGCACAGCGTCGCTGGTCATCCAGCAATTCCCATAGCGGAATGACTCTTCAAATTTGAACATCGAGGCTGTTTAGCAAATCGGTTGTTGTCCGACGAACCAAAAAACTGTCATAATCATAAACAGGTATGTGCCACAGAAATTGGGTAAATCCCACTACCCACCACTGGTGCCCTAAAAATGAAGAAGGCAACAGTTAGCCCAACAACAAATGAATTCACTCACTACTCGGCCAATTCCTGCATGCATTGGGTGTGTGGCCATGTTCAGAGGACAACAACAACAACAACAACAACAATAAATGGCTGCGAAGCGACGGCGGCGAGTCGAAGACCCCGAGTACGTACGTACAACGAGAGATTACTAGGGAACGGGAAAGGCAACGGCGGCAGCGAGAAGACCCCGAGGCGATGGAAGGCCTACGCCAACGACGACGTGCCCGTAGACCTATGAGAAGTGCGAACGCTTGGTTTCAGCGCGAATTTCTGTCTCTGGGGTTTGGACAGCCGCGTTGCGTCTGACTGTGTGTGGTTTAGGTCGAACCTCTCTGCGCTAAGAATCAACGTAAAACAACCTAGCGTCACTATAGCTAAAGCTTAGAAACAACCTAGAACCAGATTAGTATTCCGAATCGTGCAGTTTCGCTGTTTCAAGCCTTGCGCGGCCTAGTGCAAGCTTCCCCAATTGTTTTTTAACTATCTGCGAGAGTAAGCAAGGGACTGTCGTAGAGTGGTTTTATGTTTTGTCTACAAAACTTTGCATTATAACGTGCTGGGGAAATAAACGACACAACTAACGCACCTATGCGCCCATAACGTGCAGCAATTTTCTGTTGGTGTCGTCGTTTCAGCAGCAGCTTCCCCGGATGCGTACTGTGATCCACAGGGCCGAAAGTTGAGGGTCAAAGGTACGCTCAAAGTTTTCACGTACGGCATTCCCAGGATTTGTAGGCATCTGTGCATGGCGGCATCTCTCGGCGGCGGCAACAGCGCTTTGCTGTGTAACTGAATGAGAAATAGGCGAAAAAATATATATCTGACAAAAAAAAAGCTAGTTATCAAAATAGACCGCCGGTTCTATACAGCAGGCGCCCACTGGGACAATTTGGTAAAATGCAGTATCGTACTACAACAAAGCGTGTGGCTTCCCAGGACAATTAGACGCCGCGTATAAGAACTACATGGGCGGCATCGTAAGATATTAAATATTCTGGGAAGCTATGTACTTTTTGCCACGCAACTGGCATTTTACCACAATGTTCCAGTGGACGTCTGCTGTATAGAACCGGTGTTGATTGTGAGATCAGATTTTTTCATCAGATCTCTTCTTTGGCATATTTCCCGGCTAGCATATTTCCCGGCATATTTCTTTAGCATATTTCCTGGCATAGTTACGGCTTGCGTTTTTGGACAGCGCGTACTAATTACGCGGGGTCACTTGACGTGATGCCGCTTCCGCAATGGTCACTCGCTTTGTTGTTGCGAAAACCGGTATCTCGCTGTCGCACTCTCGCATCGTCTGACTTAGCGGCCGTTCTGGATGGCCACACACCGTGCAACCGCGTTACCGGTTGCTCGTACCCACAACCATCTCGTGGCGAGCAGAGATGGCGGTCCCTCTGACTCATCGAAATGAAAGCAGTGCGCTTGGAAACGGTGCAGATCTGAACGTGTTCATCTTCTGCGTGCTGCTGGGTCGGATAATCCGAGCCCTTTACGCAGCCGGCATAACCTCTCTCTCGCGTTCCTTTTTTCTTTATTTTTTTCTGGCAAGCTGCTATTTGCGCGACGTCCAGATTGCGTGCGGTGAGTTCTCCGCCTAGCACACTCGCGTATATAGCGTAAAAAAAAAGGGACGGGGAAGCGCGCAAAGGTTGTAAAGGAAGGGGGAGAACACGTCCCGAATATCCCGGCGCCACCATCAATCAGCCAGGCGACGCTTTGCAGCCGCCTGAAATTTCAAATCGTTTTCGCCTTCCCCATTCGTTCCCTCCCTGCCTTGTCCCGTCTAGACCGCGTTCCAGTCTGGCCGCGTGGAACATTCGAGGGGACATTCGGGCGCCGTCTGAACAAACACAGCCAGAAACAACACAGATCCCAGTGACGGAAAAAAAAGAATAACACCGTAATAGCTGGGAGGAAGGACTTGTGCGCTCTTAAGACAGTTGCAGATTGTTGGAGCAAGGGTGAAAATGATTAAAAGCTTCGAGCGACGGGTGAATAAGTTCTGACAGCGGGGAGCCGACTGAAGGACGCGAAGTGGAATGGGACGCTGATTGTGAGGTACGTGCGAGGGGGAGGTGCTTCTGAATGAACGGTAATGAACGTTACCTATTGTCCTTGGAATGGGCCCGCTGGATTAAACAAAAAGGCGATTGTCCCTCGTCAATTTCCCGTATGGGCAGGGAGTCAGTGTTATTGCGAATAAAAAAAAAACGAGACATCGGATTAAAAATATAAACGCTATCGACACATGCATGGGAGCCGTGTGTCATTGTTCCCGAAGGACGGTGTTTTGTGCGCGTCGGTAATGCATACTGAAATTCACGGCCCGAAAATGCAAGGACTAAACAGAGAGGACTCGGTGCACTTTTTGTCGCGTGTCTTTTCTCTTTCGTCTTTTCAGTGTGGTACTCCAAATTTCAGTATTATTATTCCGAATGTTTCATATTTGCCACATGGTCACGAGTGGTCATGTGGCGAATATGGAAAATTTCTTTTACCACCGGCGTGTTTGCGCTGCAGATTGCGTTATTCTTTTGACGTGCTTCTTTTCGACCTCTTTTCTTTTTCCTGTCATATTCAACAAGGACTAGCAATGCGAGATACTGTCGGCTGCGAAGCCATAAGTCCGTGTTTGTACGATGGCTTGTCTGCGCGAGCTGGCCGCTAGAACGCTCCCGCTCAATTTAAAAAAAAAACTTCGGGGTTGTAAACGCAGCAGTTATCTAAGTTACTTCGATGCACTGCCATAGCAGACAAAATGGGTCGCAGCGAATGTGCATGAAGCCACAACTGTTGCTGCTGTTTGACCGACTTGAGTCACGGGGCCTGAATGGACCGCAGCAGTGATGATGGCAACATTCATCATACTTTCGTGGCTGTCATTATGTAAGTGTGACAAACCCAGCATTGTTTGCGATCACGCATTGTCCAGAATAATCTCGAACTGCCCGCTGATATCTAGCGAGACACCACGGTGCCGTGCGTTGCTGTGCGCGGTCAAGCATGTGCTGCACTGCGCAGGTTTGTTGCAGTCAGCACCGGGACGAATCGCTGCGCTGACCTTTTCTCGAGCAACCTCGCATTTATCACTCTTCTTCATTTTCACCGGAGGCGCGAGACGAAGGGCCGAGCAGTATTTATTCTCCTCAGAGCTGTCCGGAAGTTGCGCCGCTGTACTTCCTTCTATTTTTAACCATTCTTCCTCGCTACGCTAACTTAGACAAATGGAGGATCCTGGGCGGACTCTCGAGACGGACCCCTTTAAGGGCAGCCGGTGCGAGAGAATGTAAAAATAATCTAATTTACCCCTGCTTACGCTTTCGGGGCTATTAAATTTTATCATTCGCCCTCTAAGTTCTTGTTTTTCTTTCTTTGAAAAAAACGAAGATGCGAGGGTTCTCCCGTTATTCTTTATTTTCTTTTTCAGTTGAGACACACTCTCCTTTTTACACATTCCGTAGCGAAACAGCCGGCGTATTTGCGCAGCGCCCAGCAGAATCCCCCGCGCGATGCAGCTTACGGTTCGTAGCGCGCCAAATGATTCTCGCACTCGAGCGAAAGGATGGCGCGTGGATTATCGAGCAGCTGCCAGGCTGAACAAAAAAAAACAACAAAATAACCCACGAAAGAGCACGGAACGGAACAATCAGTTGAGAGATCCGGGGAAAATGCGCATTTGGCAATAAAAGCAAACAACGCAGCTTCATCGAGCTACCACTACGGCTCCTGAAAAAACACGAGCGGAACGGGTGCATGATGGGAAGGGGAGGGAACGTCGTGGAAGCGTAATAACGATCACTGTTTCGTCAGAGCGATGACGTTATTAGAGGACGCATCCGTGGAGCTTTTCGTCTGGATAGCCGGCTTCGTGATTCAGGGAGCACGATGGAGGGCGGTGCCACCTGACGGGTTAAGGGAGGGCCTCGGGAAGCGCAAAGGTTTCCCCGAAGCGGAGCTGCCAACTCGAGGAAAATTTGGCGAGGTGCGGGCAGTTTTCATTTGCACGTGGGAATGAGAAAGTCTTGCTTGTCTGGGGGAAATACTGTGGGCTCTCCGTAGAGCTGAAATTTTGTAGACCAGATAAATTTAGAGACAACATCAAATTCCAGCGCCTTTGGGGGTACGCTTGAACTGTTCCCTCCAGCCGATTGACGGTTTGTTGTACAATAATCTCGGAAGACTGGATCACGCGAACCTTTTTTCTGCAAAGATCGCAATTTTAAGTCTTCATCGACTCCACGAAGAAGAACGCATGATGCGCTGGTCGTGTCGCGCTCCGTGTACAGTTTGAGAACCGTCGTTTCTGCAATGCTTTTCGTTTTGAATTGAATGCTGATTGAAGGGCTAATAAGGTTACTAAAGCAGCAACACGTCGTCATCACGTTCAAGGCATCTAATGCGAAACATGTTTCTAATTTGCCAGATTTTACCTCCCGGTTCACCTCGCAAGAGTTGCTTCGGCCGCGGTTTGGACCTGATGAACTCAATCTTGAGAAAAAAGAAAGGCTATATAATAATATCTATCCTCGTAAAAACTAAAAAAAAAATAATAATAAAACGGGAGAAAAAGCTCAGGAATATTTAGATTTAAAAAATCCTTGAAATGGGAATGCCGCTGCCGTCAGCTTTTTGACATCTTCGATGGCTTTGAATATCAGCAGCTATGTCTCATTGTTCAGGGCCGGAAGGCCATGACCCCTGCGTCGGATCTTCTTGTATTGTTTTTTTTTTTTCGCAACAGAAGCACGTCGACGCTTAGATGACGCGGATAAAAAGCTCCCGTTGGGTATCGGCGAAATATGTGTTCGCACAACTTTTAGTGCGTGGTGAGTATGACTATGGAGATCGACCAGGACGATGGCCAAAAACAATCGTGTTATGAGCTGCTCCACGTATAGTTCGTCAGGAAAGGCACCACCATTTCCGAATCCCCGTGTATTTTGACATTGTTTTGTAATTTCCTTCGAGACGGCGTGGTATTTCGCAGTAGGCAATATATGCAATACTCCTCGTCAGCGAGAGAGCGCGCGCGTTTCCAGCGACGCGTATTTATTACGTTCACTCGGGCGAAAATGAGGGCGCAATGCGAATCGCGGGCGAACGTGCACTCGTGCGGCTCCGCTGCAGAATGCTACATTCTTCTTTTAAGTAGCGCTCCAGTGCGGCCCTCGCTTGGCGTTGTTGCTAATGTATTGAAGGTTGGTTTGCAGAAAATTGTGAATTACGAAAACTAGCACATCGCTTCGGGGATGAGGTCGCAAACAGTAGCGAGTCTGTAGCGTATTCATTGATTACGAACGAAAGGCGTCTTTTCAAGGAGTCACTCGCTGTGGCGCAACGAAACAGGCGCAGAATACAACGCGGGAGATTTGTGAACTTGTCAGGCGTGCATTCAATGCGGCTGTTTTTAGATGAATTGAAAGCAGAAAATGCCAATATTGAGATAGAACGAAGGTTAAACGTGTTTTGCGACTTTCTTTTGCCAAGTACCGGAATGAATATTACTCAGTCACCTTACACTGACGGCTTCTACTGCGTATACTTGTGGATGACGCTTGTGATACTGTTTGTTGAATGTGCTAGTATAAGGTAAAACTTAGCAGGTGCGCGCAGAGCGGATTTCTGAGCGAGTATTGCTTACACAGGACTTGAACATTCAAGTATGCCAAGTTAAACATTGCTCGCTACTCAAGCCTGCGATAAGGAATAAACGCACATATGCACTGTACTGTCTGGACGAAGGCCCTCTGACGCCGATTGCCGGTCTCGCGCCCCCGTCGACCCGCCACCGCAGGACGACCAGGACGATGGATGCTTCTGGGAACCATAAGTGCCGACGACCTTGCTGAACGACAGCGAGCCGACTGGGAACTGAAGGGCCTTGTGGAATAACTCGAAGGCAAGACAGCCGCTGTTCCGAAGGCATCCAAGCGAGGACTGGTGTCGTTTATCTTGCAAAACGGCGTTCTCATAAAGAAAAACTTCTCGCCACTTCGAGCCAACTACCTTCTGGTGGTGCCCTCAGCATTGCGACCAGAAGTCCTCCACGCGACGATCCGACGGCTGGACACGTCGATGTTTCCCGCATGCTCGCAATAATGCAGAAAAAGTACTGCTGGCCGCGCCTTGCCGCCGACGTCGCTCGGTACGTAAGGACATGCCGAGACTGTCAGCGACGCAAGACAGCGCCGACCAGACGAGCAGGCTTTCTTCGGCCGATCGAACCACTTCGTTCCAGCGCTCACCAGTCTTGAGCTATGCGTTCCGGAAGATCGCGAAAAAATGCATTAGCTCCCCAATAATCTTAGCTTCAACGTATAAAAAACGACAATTTATTATATCGTACTGGTATAGCGCAGCTCAGTTTGAGCATGAAGAAAAGAGCCAACAGCGGAGAAGGAAACACAGGCAGCATCCTGTTGCCTGTGTTTTGCTTCTTCGCTGTAGCCTCTTTTCCTCATGCTTAACTTGAGCTGCGCTATTCCAGTACGATATCACAATGCACCAACTTGCCCAATCTGCAGTACTTGTCGAGGGCGTTTTATTGTTTTCAAAATGTACGTGAAACAGCAGCAAGTTTTATAGCGCTTATATTAAAACTGATGTTTCGAAATTCGGACGTTCCTTCTCAAGTCAATAGCTTTAATCCATATATTGCAGTGTACGTACTAAAGTAGCTAGTCATAATAGTTTATAAGGGACATTTTATTATTATTCAATTTGGCTTATTTATTTGTACTCCAAGTAATGATCGGGTATTTTAGTAATTCAGCTCAAGGAATGTGTCTGTGACATCTGCCACATTTTATTTTCTACTAGCACTAAAGTAAACGGTTACAGCCCTTGTCGGCTGTTCTGGAATCGAGTTTTCGAACACACCACGACCGCGAAGTTCCGGAGTCCTAACTCATTCAGAAGTTCTATAATGAAATCATTTTTTTCCGTCATTAGAAATCTCTTTCTAATTACCTGCAATGCGTTTTCCGTGCCGAGAAACTCTAACGTATCTATTGATTTATTTATTCGTTATCCTTTATTTAATTGCCCTGTTTCATTGTTGTTTTTTTCTATATAGTTTCACTCTGAAGTCTTTCATTTAATATAGCAATGTATCGACAGGCCCTTGCACCACGGCTTGCAAGCGGCGTGAAGAGTGGCTTTACAGTAATATTGGACACAGCTACGAGCGGCGCCGTCTCTGACCAGGCGAAAGCTTGCAATTCTGCGCAGGGCTCAACCGGTCTCCTGGCATGCGTATGCCGTGTGCATCGAAATGGTGTACAATGCGCACAGCGCCGTGGCGCGACTCATCGACCCAGAATTACCATCCCCTCACTTTATTACATCATTGAAAGGATGGTGATTTCTATTAGGGGCGAAGCTCCTTATAGCATCACCTGGTCGGTCGTGGCTCCATCCGGCGTTCCCCCGCCGTCGCGTCTCCCGTATCATTCAATAGATGGCGCTGTCGCATAGAGATGCATGCAAACTGCAGTTGGGTGACGATATACGAGATGGCGCTGTTTCATAGAGATATGTGCAATGTGGAGGTTGGGTGAATGCACGCTAGCTGGCGTTATAGGTGCTGCTGCTGTCAGATTGGCTGCTGCGCCCTTTATCTCTCATTCTCCTTGATCGTCGCCGTACGTGGAGGAGTGCGCTTGCCGGATCGTGCTGCTTGGCGGACCATGGACGTCGAGGAGCGCCGGGTGCGGAAGGCCGCTGCGCCTCGTGCTCGTCGGCAGGATCCCGAGGTGCGAGCTCGAGAGGCTGCCGCCAAGCGAGCGCAGCAGTAATCAAAGCGGCGTATCGCTTTGATTACTGCTGAGCGAAACCACTGAACATTTCACGGTGTAACCATGATCGCTTCAGGAGCTTCGCCCAAGCTCTTCATCATTCACCCGTGGATATGCTGTAATTTTTTTCTTTGGGTTCGGCGCATACGTTTTTCTCTATCTATCTATCTATCTATCTATCTATCTATCTATCTATCTATCTATCTATCTATCTATCTATCTATCTATCTATCTATCTATCTATCTATCTATCTATCTATCTATCTATCTATCTATCTATCTGTCTGTCTATCTATCTATCTATCTATCTATCTATCTATCTATCTATCTATCTATCTATCTATCTATCTATCTATCTATCTATCTATCTATCTATCTATCTATCTATCTATCTCTATTGATATGTGTGTGTGTGTGTGTGTGTGTGTGTGTGTGTGTGCGTGCGTGTGTGTGTGTGTGTGTGTGTGTGTGTGTGTGTGTGTGTGTGTGTGTGTGTGTGTGTGTGTGTGTGTGTGTGTGTGTGTGTGTGTGTGTGCGTGCGTGCGTGCGGGCCTAATTTCTTGTTTACTTCACGGTATGTATGTTTACGTTGTACTATATCGCTATTCTGCATGAATTCTGCTGTTCCGTTGCACTGCATTTATGGCGTGGCCGGCCACCTTGGTTCTGAAGCCTCTCTCGGGCAAATTGGTTGCCTTATACCCGTGCCACACGGGCACAGAAAATGACATTCGGTAGTGAAGGCATTCAGTTCCCGAATGACATTTTTTTCGGCGGAGCTGCTACACGTCCAAACTGAATGACATTTGACTTGATGATGTCGATCGCAGCATCTTCTGTAGTGAGCAATTGTTGAGTAGTAATAAAAAAATAAACATGCGTTTACAAGCTTCATATACCTCTGAGAATGATTAAATGTAGAAATAGGCATGTTACGCTGCCGTAAGCTTTAGTTCGTTGCTCTGTTTCACGACGTTGCAGCTGACCGTAACAACTTAAGCCAACGCTAGTCAGATCCACAGCGTAAAAAGAAAATGGCGCCTGTCGCATCCAAAATACAGCGTTTGAAGCGCTTGTTTAAGTGATTAGTGTAAATAAAAGACGTGAAAACTTTATTTTCAGCTGAATAGGATGTTTTATATAATTTAGGTTTATCGCACTTTGTCAGCTGTGCCGTCGAGAGTATGCATTTCTCACTCGAATGAGTTCTGGCGATGGCATTAGGTGACGAATGGCATTTGAGCGAATGCCATTTCGTTCGTTCGTGTGGCACCGCGCGAATGGCATTAAATCTGAAGGCATTAGGAGGTAAATGCCATTTTCTGTGCCCGTGTGGCACGGGTATTAAGCCGTACCACGCGCTACTACTCTTTGTAAGTCTTCAAGGCCAAGAAAATAAGTAAATAATGTGATAAATAATTTATATGTACGGCCTTTCAGACACATAGAATCACATCATTTAATAAAGAATATCGTCCCTTAGAGATGTCAGGGACGTTAAGCGACTGCGCTTCTCCACCACATCCCGTACAGTCAACGACTGTCGTGTTTGTGGACACATTGCAGGAATACAGACCGCGCCGCCATGCTCGCGCGCCGCCACTTATGTCGCGTCTGTATGGAGAAGCCACGAACACATCCTCATGCAAGGCGCACATCCCAAAATTGCGCAGTATACAAGATCCTATATATATATATATATATATATATATATATATATATATATATATATATATATATATATATATATATATATATATATATATATATATATATATATATATATATATATATATATACCCACACAGGCGACTACAACAATAGTTCTCCCTGAACGAGCTTCGTTTATGCCTTCCACCCCCTTCCGGTGCAGTAGCATCACCCATTGACTGAGAAAAGATAGACTTGATTGATGAACCCAGGCAAGGGTAATAGCAGAAGCCTTTATCTCGTCCTTTTCTTTTTTTCTGTCAGTTTATTTCCCGCCCTGAGACGTTCCATGCCTGGCACGAAGGTTCTCTGGATCCGGCTTTGGAGCGAACGGCTTTTCTATAGATTCCCCCGCAGACCCCACTTCGCTTAGGCAAAGGAAATCTTCAAAGCGTGAACAGAATCAGGCTGTACATCGGAGCTAAAAGAAAGGAGGGTGCCAAAGCTTGCGTCGCCGCCGGGAGAAGTTGGAAATATTTCTCTTAAAGGCAAAAGTTGAGCATTGGTCGCTGAAAGGTTCGTGCCTTCGACTATGCGTACGAGGTAAACAGAAACGAGGCGAACGAACAAAATCTGAACGGCAAAGATAAGCAGATGCTGCGCTCGTGAAAAAAAACAAGTATGTGACTATGCGAAAAGAAGAAAGTATAACGAGCAGCTTGGGTCCATAAATGCCAGTCCAAGTCAATGACCTCAAGAGCCTTTGAAGATGCCTCCTGTGGCCATCAGTTTTCTTCTTCTTTCGCTTCGCAGCCGAAGGCGATGGAACGGAACTCGTGCGGAGCATAGAACATTTTGAGATGCTTCGGTCGATATTCCTCTCCCGAGGATCACCGGCGCATTTTCTTTTTTCGTCTCCGTCTCGGGGTCATCATCTACGGCACAACACATTTGTGCCCAGCAAGGAAGCCGGCCAACCAGACGTTGCAGTTTGTGCTCTTAGCGCAGTCGGTGGTCATAGACGCAGAGCTCGTATTGGAAGTTCATGCTAGATTACCCGAGAGAGGCTATATCATATTCATTTTATGTTCGCAGTACTGAAATGGCTTTGTATATTTTAGTTTTTCTTGAGTACCAACGCGTCGATTTACAGTCTCGGCACGTGCACGACATTACAAGGGCCCTTTTGAGGTGTCGGTATACGCACGTCTATCCACTCTGGCGGTAGGATGTTGGAATGCGCATGCGCGTACGCTGTACCCGCGCTGGTGCGATTGCAGCTGGCGCAACACATATAATCAAACATATATGTTTCATTACATGCGATGTCAACACCGTGCAAATACACCTTTAATAGTAACTTAAGAGACTCGACGACGTTGTACTGCAGGTGAATGAGACACTTAAATTACAGGAGACGCAGAAAGAACACACGGCGTTTTCACAGTACGTGCACTTAGTCACATAGAAAACGTATCAGATGTTCTCTTTCAGGCCAATGTCTCGGTATCTGAAGTACTTGGTGGATGGAATGAGATGTGCTCCTTATTACAGTTGGATCACTAGTTGGGCTGGGCAGCATGTTTAGAATAACCGAGTGGATTCCAAGAGGAGGCGAGCGTGTGAGGGGGAGGCAGAAAGTTAGGTGAGCAGATGAGATTAAAGTTTGCGGAGGTAACGTGACCGCAGGGAGCACAGGACCGGGCTGAGTGGGCGTGGTCAGACTGATTATGACGAAACAACGAAGGCAGAGGAAGATAGAAGGGACAGCGCTGGTCTGTCCTCCTCTGTCTTCGTCGTTTCGTGATCTCCTTATTAATGTGCCCGCTGCTGATATTTTTCATTGCTGTCAGTCGCTGCTTCAGGAATAATGCCAGCGTAACGTAAACAAGAGATGGATTTATTGTCCAAAGTTGGACGAAAACTCGTCAGGTGAGGGTGATTAGATTAGAGCTTAAAAGAGTGATTGTGTTTTAATGTATTTTGTTGTTTAAGACAAATGCATTCCAATCATGTCATTAACCGCGCCCGCCGCCCATTTCGACCGTTTAGCAGACACTTAAGACTGCTTTCCAACAACGTCGTCCCTTCGGGATCAGAATACTAAACTGCGTAAATTTACCCAATGAAGTCACGAATATTGTATCAAGCGGCTTGAGGCACGAGTATTAAAAACAGTGAAGCGATGTTTACTTAGTTCTCTCAACAATCGTTCCCGTGCGAAACACATCAGCTGCAGCAGTGCAATATGACCCATCTGCTTTTAGCGGCCGCTTTCCCTTCATTCGCGTTGTTCAGTTTACTTGCATCGATCGAATTCGTCAGGCGGCGTAAGATATTAGCGCGTGTATAACGAAATTTACCAATCCAGGACTCTCGGGTTCCATACTGTTTCGCTTTCTATTTTAGCCTTCTTTAAGCTTTCTGAACGACGTGATCAAGTTTCCGTAACTAGTTTACAGTGATGTAGTTTCCTGTGCAAGATGGCTGACAGGCGTCTCGTTTGAAGCGGTGACCTCCGACACCCTCGTTTGGTGACGAGCCGAGGCGCATTGCAGTGCTCGCCGCCGCAGTTTGTTCGAGACGATGGCTGAGCACGACTCTCGTTTCAGGCTTAGCGAGATTTTTAATAAGCGCTGACGTTATTATGATTCCCCAGCACGAGACCACTTAGGAGCGCGCGTCCCGTGCAATTACGACTCGAGTTACCGTACGCTCGTCCACTCGAGCGGCGTCAACTTCCGGGTGAACTCGCACTAATGTACAAAAACAAAAAACAAATAGAACACGCACTCTCACGCAGGTCTTCCTCGTTACTGCTACACTGACAGAGTCATAGTTGCCAGCCTAA
This sequence comes from Rhipicephalus sanguineus, assembly GCF_013339695.2. NCBI lineage: Eukaryota > Metazoa > Arthropoda > Arachnida > Ixodida > Ixodidae > Rhipicephalus > Rhipicephalus sanguineus. The sequence continues at coordinate 163,453,260 of NC_051182.1, read as the reverse complement.
CGGCCGACAGCTTCACTGTCGTCGACGATGCCTAAATCTGTAAGAAAAGTTCAACGACAACCGAGCTTCAGTAATACTGAACTACCATGAATGCACGAAGTTGAGGTTATCCCATCGCTTATAACCGGGTCTCACGGACCGCTTGCTAGTTTGTTTAGTTTGCCGGCGCAACATCAGTTGCTCTTGACACCAAGTTGCTGCTTTCGAATGCAGTGGTGCAGTAGGTGCCTTATATATATATATATATACACGTAGATTATGCAGACTCTGGCTTCGGTTGCCGTAAAATAAAACGGAAAAAGGTATACGCTTCTAAAAAACTGTTTATTTGTCGACGTTTCGATCGGAGACCGATCTTCATCAAGACGAAATTTATCAGGCTTTGATGCGCTTTTATATCATCGTCCTGCAAGCCGAGAGAGAGAGAGAGAGAAAATTTTAAAAAAAATTAAAAAAGAAAGAAAAAAGATAAAAAAGTAAGAAAACCTTTTTGAGGAAGAATACCTTGATAACTTCGCACGGAATGTTCGCCTAGAGGAATACTTCTTTGACAAACCCCAGAGAGAAACAATTCCCATAATACCTTCCAGTTCAGGGCAACAGTGGACACCAAGCTCTCAGCAGGAGAAGCATCTAAATACCTACATTGAAGCCGTCCAAAAAAGACATACTGCGGGAATATAACACACACACAGGCAAGCATCAGCTAAAAATCTCTCAAGAAAGGAATATGATGCACTTAAGGCACTCAGCCATCGAACGGATATCGTCATGAAACCAGCCGATAAAGGGGGAGGCATTGTTATATTAGATAAATCTGACTATATCCCAGAGGGCACCCGCCCATTAACTAACACTTCTTTCTACAAACCACCTGATAAAGACCCAACCCTAGAACATCAAGCAATAATAAACACCGCGCTCCATGATCTCATGGAGCTCGGAAAGATAGATCCTAAACTGTCTAAGGCCCTTACTGTATCACGTGCCACACCAGGGCGGTTTTACATGCATCCGAAAACACACAAAAAACGCCAGGCCTGCGCGGAAAGCGCAGCACAGTCATAGCGAAAGCTGAAAGAGCGGCATTTCTAGAGCCTGTTATAAACTCTCTTCTGGCTACTAATACAAGTACATTAGCAACGTACGCACTACGCCACAAATCATAATTTTTGGGAAGTTGGGAGCCCCCACCATGACATTATTCGTTATTCTGCGGAGAAGCGAGGTACTATCTGTGAGGCATTATGTGCACTTTGTTATTGCGGTGGTTGATGACGATGAAGAATTATGGCTGAGCCCTATGTAATGGGTTGGAAGCTTTAAACGACCCACTAGTTACGTAGTTCATATTGTGTGACGCCCGATCGTTATTTAACTGTCCCACCACGCTTTATAACATACGTTAACCGGAGAAACGGAGAGCGAGAGAGAGAAGGAATTAACTTTATTGAGAGCCTGAGGAAATGGATGATGGGAGCCTTATGGGCTTCCTTGGCAACCAATAGAAGTGCACTTGCCAGGAACCCACTACCCTATAAATCATCATAATTTTTCTGAAGTAGGGAAGCAGCCACTATGCAATTTTTCGTCATTCTGCGGAGAACCGCGGTTCTCGTTAAACACCTGTAAGGCACAATGTGCCCTTTGTTGATGCTGTGGCTGATGACGATGAAGAATTATTGTAGAGGCCTTTCCAATGGGTTGGAAGCACTCAACAACCCAATCGTTGCGCATATTGCATTGTGTGGCACCCGGTTACAGAATTCTCGTTTGTGTGACGCCTGGTTGTTATTTTACTCTTCTACCACACTACATTACATATGTTAATGTGGTTCCTTCCCGACATGAAGCCTGTATAGGGTCTTTTTGCAACGCAGTTTCAAGCACCGGCATGGCTCAGACGTAGAACAATGGGCCCCCACACAGAGGGCCCAGGTTCGAACCTCGTTCCATCCTGGAATTTTTTTCTTCTTTCCTTTTTTTTTCTTATTTCGTGCGATAGTGGTTACGGACACCGGCGGCGGCGGCGGACAACTACGGCGCCAAAAACTGCCGTTGAAATGATCTCGTAACAGCTTTCGCTGTAAAAGGGTGTTCCACACTCGCCTTCATGGCTACTGGCGGCGCTGACTGACGCTCCCACGTTTAATGTACATATATACCCTATAAAGTGAACGGGGGGATGGCCGCCGCGGTAGCTCAGTTGGTAGAGCATTGAACGCGTTATTCGAAGGTCGCAGGTTCGGCCCCTGCCCGCGGCAAGTTATCTTTTCGTCCACTTTTACCTTACATTAACTACTAATAACACCCCCTATACTTCCTTAGTGCTCATATATATATATATATATATATATATATTGTAAGGACGACAGCGCAGCAGGGGCGCGAGAGCGCGCTCGGCTACTGGAAGACGAGACAGAAGAAGTCAGAATAGAACAGCCGGCCTAGCGAACAGGCGTTGTGTCTATTTCTCTCGTCTTTACAATGGCGCAGTCTACGACGCGAATCGAACCTTGGAGATGAAGCCACCTGCCCTCGAGGGTCGTAGGGAGCGCGGGTCGCTCCATCCAAGGAACGCCGTCCGCGATTCCTCGATCATGGACTCCACGTCTCGACCTCTGCTGCCGCTACACATCGAATCCTCCGCGGACGGCGTCCATGCCTCTGCGGTGTTTCCAGCGTACGACCTGCCAGGAACCATGCTACCACCATCGTCTGTGAATCCCCACGGGCTCCTGTCGTCTGGGAACGTCGCATACGCTTCCCGTGACATGCACCCCGTGCCCAGGACTGTCCCAACGCGGGAGCATCCAAGGGACGCCGTTCAGGCTTCTTTGGACGTGGAAGTTGCCGTCGGGCGTATTGCTACCGCCACATACCTCGCGGACGTGAGTCCTCGCGCTTTCTGCGCCTCATCCGACAGCGCCGCGGAGCTGTTCTGTGCCATCGCACACCTCCGCGACGAGATTAACGGCTGGATAGCGCGGTGCTCAGAGATGTGTCCGGCCGCTATACCTTCATTGTGCACAATGGATGCCCTTTTAGCTGAAGCAGCCTCACAAGACCAGGAGGAGACCTCACCCGAGAGCCGCAGAAAGCTCCTGAATGCCCTCACGGAGCTCTCATACCAACTAGGGTGCTTGGCGTCGTCATCCTCCGGCGTTTCGGCTGCCGTATCACCATCACCGGCTGCCTGCGAACTGCCGGAGTTCCGCGGCTTCCAGGACGACGCCGACCATTGGGTGGCCACCGTCAACGCTCTTGGAGCTCGCCAAGCGTGGACGGACCAACGGAAATGGTGCGTGGCCATTGACCGCCTTCGGCATGCTGCCGCGGCGTGGCATAGATTCTAAGGCGTGCGGCAGCAGTCCTGGGCGGAGTGGAGCTTCAAGCTCATTGCTGCTTTTGGCCGGACACCCTCCGTAGGCACACCTCATCCGACCCAGTTAAAGACTAGGCCCCAAGTTTCACCTTTGCTACAGGTGCACGTGGTGATGCCAGCTCCTGCCGTGCCTGACACGCAACGGGCATCGGAAGAGCCCATGGCACCCATAAACGTGCTCGTAGACGCACCGGAGCAGCTTCCCCAGATTCCACAGCAGTCTTCGGCACGCGATCGCCTTTCACCGAGCGAGAAGGTTCTTCCGGACAAGCGCAAAAATGTTGCGGCGTCGCTACTCCATCCGCCTGGTGACGTGCCATCTGTTCCGAAGACGTCTTCGCTGGACCTCCCACTCAAGGCAGCCGGTGTACCAGAAGGACCGCCTCCGGAGCTGTTGGACAACACCGAAAGCGAGGAAGTTGGAATCCCCGTCATTAACGTGGAGAATGCGGCTGAAGAAAATGATTTCTCGGTCTCCCCACAGTCATGGAAGATTTTCTCTGACGATGGTCCTCACTGCCCTCCCAGTGGTGACTACGACTTATATTCAACCGGCTTCCAGAAAGACGTGGGAATGACACACCGACAAGCCGTGCCAGCCCCTATGGTTCCTCGGATGCTGTTCCGGCAGCCTCCTCAGAGCAAACCGCCTACGCCGTTACGACCACGACAGCAAAGCCTATGGCGCCCTTCTGAGTCGCCATCTGCAGCTCTCCATGCCAGATGCCACCGTGGCCAAGACCAGCAACCCTTACGACACAGCCAATGCCGACCGCCAGAGGCATCGTTGGCACCTGATCGGACCAAGTCGCAGCGGAATGGATATCTACAAAGACCGCTAAGGTGCAGTCAGTTTCGCCCACCAGAGACAATTCGGCAGTTCGTCATGCTACGTCGCAGTCGTGGCCGAGTGTAAGGACGACAGCGCAGCAGGGGCGCGAGAGCGCGCTCGGCTACTGGAAGACGAGACAGAAGAAGTCAGAAAAGAACAGCCGGCCTAGCGAACAGGCGTTGTGTCTATTTCTCTCGTCTTTACAATATATATATATAGCCATCAACCAGCAATGGTGACAACAGCTCCTTCATTTATTTTCTATTTCAATAATAAAAGAAACACCCAGGTGCTCTAAATTTCCGCAGCCCACCACTACGGCGTCCCTAATCATATCGGTGTTCTGGGACGTTAAACCCAGGCAATTATTATATCATGGCGTTTATAAGTTACGCTGAAACTTTTGGGCCAACAGATTGATTTTTGTTGGGACACGCGAAAGTTCGTCTACGTTGAACTGCACTCCACAATGTCGTGATAAAGGGTGTGGCTCGTTGAATGATTGAATGATAGTTAGCCTAAACTGCGTGCGTCAAAGGTATTTGATCATGCTTGCTGCACACTAACAGAGCGATGCATAGATAAATTGCGTAAAAATCCACAAATTCTCACACTGCGGGAAATTTCGGTCCATTTACTTTCATGTAGAGTTTCAAAGAACGGGGTAAACACATTACAATAATTACTTCCTGCCGAGCGGTCACTGCAACGGGCGCGATGTTTGCATCGGAGGCGAAACGCATCGCTCGCGGCAAGATAAAAGCCGAGCGGCGAAAGACATATCTTTCCGGCTCCCTAAACACCTTCCAGAGCACGCCCCATTAAGGCGGTGATTGAATATGGCTCTTAAAAACGGCCCTGACAAAACGCTCGTTGATCTTTCCCGCGAGTGGGCGAACCAGAGCGCGGCGAATGAAAAATGTGAATGATATAAAAAGCGCTCCTTTCACGGTGATCGAAAGCGGCGATCAGAGGACGGGCCATATAACCTCACGCCTCTGACGGGAAAAGGGGAAGAGACGGGCCTTGCTTGACACATCTCTGAACCCTCGCCTCGCCCTTGACTCTCATGTTTTATTTTACTAAGAACGAGATGACAGACCGGCGCCCGGCGGATTTTCGCGTCCCACTGCACGTGCCATGCTTCCACCTTGCCAACGTCCTTATTCTCATATTTGGAGCGTCCCCGGGGTGCTTGCTGCGATGCAGGTTCTGTTTATGATTTCTGACAGCTCTTAACGGCGGAGCCTCCGAGAGCATAATCAAGGACAAAACCGTGTGTTATAATAGCACATAGAACTTGAAGAAAAGAAAGATCACTGCGTAAAAGCAACACTTTACACAAGGTTCACTGCACACGATAAAGCATTTACAACAACAAACAAAACGCAAGTACAGGGCTAAGCGCTACAGCTCGGCGCGGATGATCGGCGGAGCGCTGGAAGGATAGGTGTTCGGCCGCACTAGATTGTCAAAGGGTTAGCCGACGAATATGCAGCCGGAACGCAGTGGTTCTGGCTTGTGGAGTGGACGCGGGCTGGCTTGCTACGACAAGGAAGCACCGGTTGCTTTTCCAACGCCTTCAGAAGGGCGTGGACTTCCTCAGAAGTCTTCTCGCTCGCGTTCGTGGCATGGTGCATTACAACGACGGCTCGCAAACACAAGAAACCCAATGAAAACGCGATTAGACCGCAGGAAGCATTATTGAATGGAAGCACCTCCGATGATAAGCCAACGTAATAGCTCTAAGCAAAAAGACAACTCTCGGAGACCTCGCTTTTGCTGCCGACGTCGTCATAGGTACTATATGTTGGAATACAGATCTCGAAGGCTATGCTTTTGGCTGCGGAACCCTGAAAATCGTCATGGGTGTATTGCACTAAGTTCAGGGTCCGATCATAATGCGCAAAAAAAAATGGTGGCAAATTTCAGGCGCAGGCGCATAGAGATCGGGCTGCTAAGCAGGATTCAATGCGGTTCAAGCAGGCTAGTGTTGCATGGACGCGGTACATGATCGGGCTGCAAAACGGGAAGGAGGGGGGGGGGGGGTGGACGCTTTCCCGGGACGGTGTGGACATTTGAAATGAGAAGTGAGAGGGCGCTTGCACGGCTGGGGGCGTTTGCTCGCAATTTTACGGTAGTCCTAAACTTATCATTTTCATACCACGAGAAGGACACGACGCTTTATAGAAATTGAGCATAGGAACATAAAACAAGCCCCTAAAAGAAGACATCTAGGCGCCCTCCCAGAAGGTGAACTGTTTACTGCCTTCTTATTCGCAACGCGGCAGGCATTTTCATTTCTGTTTTCTCCGTGACCCTCTTTAACGAGAACCTCAAAAGTAGGAAGATTAATGCTTTTAAGAGAGAACCGGCCTGCTCATTTTCAAACAAAGAATGTGAGAGGGAACTGTGAGTCTACGGTTGCTTGTAGCCTAGTAAAAACAGCTCACATTTCTCTTGCTCTCTACCTTCGTCTGTCTCACTGCTCACCGTTCAGTTAGGCGACTTCCGGAGTCGCCGCATTTAATTAGTAGGAACAGAGGGAGCTGCTTTCGTCCTCCTCGCCTCCGGCCTTGTTCCCTCCCTCGAGTCGAAACTTCCGTGCCGGCGGCCGGAGGGCTAAATCAATTTGAAGAACGGCTCCAGCGATGGGCGCTTCGTCGTGAAGCCGGCTTGGAAGAGAGGCGCGCCTGGAGGGAGTGAAAGGGCTCCTCGGAATTAGCGGAAAGAGGGTGCTTGCCAAAATGGGTGGGAGAGAGAGGTGGCGATGATTCCTGCTCGAGGCGTGCCTGGCGCTAAACCAGACAGCCGTGAAACCGATAGCCTCACGTCGCCGTATATGTTACGGGGATGACGAGACAATCTCCTTCCCCATTGCCTCGTTTTATTTTTTTATAGGGGACGAGGGTCGAGAGCTCGCTCGGTGTGGAGGCTTAAACCACGACGTCAAATTTGGTGCGCGTGGGTGTGAGGTGGAAGTCTCCCGCCGGCAGCTGCGTCTAGGGATTTCGCCTCACGGCCCGCAAGGATGCGGAAGGTTATACCGGCCGAGAAAGGCAATCAGCCGCCGAGATCAGCGACGCTCGTATTGAACGGCGCTGACGAGCGACGCATCGCGGGTGGAGCGTAGAGAAGGGCGCGAGAAGTTTTCCTTTTCAGAGGAGGTCACCGCTGTGCGAAAGGAAGGCGCTGATAACCGAGATTGTTCCAGCTTTGCCAGCCGACGAAGCTTTGTAAGGAACGCAGCTTTAGCGTCGATAACGCGGGGGGGCTTGCGCGCTCGGCTGCCGGAACAAAAGCGCGCGGCTGGAGGGATGAAGGCTAGCCATTCTGAAGGCGCCGTGACGTAGGATGCGTTACTGTTGTGGCAGCAGCTCGGGCGTAATGTGCCGATCGAGACGAAAGCGCTTTGCTCGTGCGACACGCTGTTCGTTCCGGGGGGAGGGGGGCATCGAAAGGGAGGAGGGAGATTTTGATCGGCCTTATCGACAGAGAAACTTTTCTGTAATCGTCGCGCTAATGGCCAATCAAGCGGGAACATTTTGTCGGATGACGTTAATATACTGCTCATGAGTTTCCATAGATGGCCTGTTTTATTTATCGAAAACTCTTATATGTCGCCTCCATGGTGGTGGTAACACTTTAAATCACAAAGGGGGTCTTGGAGGACGCTCGGCCAAGCACTGGGCGTAGAGGGCACCTCCCACGTCGGGAGGTGCCCGAAGTGGGAGCCGCACTTTTCAAACATACGCGCTTTTCGGCTTTGCAGAGGTACGTCATACACTGTCCCCTCTTTATTAATAAATAATTCATTAATTAATGTGTCACTTGCTTAGTTGGCTACTACATCCTGCGGCAAATGCTGCCCTTATGCACTAGGGTGCTTACTTGGGATGGTTGGTACAGTCTCAACGGAAAAAAACATGGCTGATCCCTCTGTCATAGGAATCGGTATAACACGAAAGTAAAACGTGTCTTCACAGACGTAGTTGAGCGTTTGTTGTGGATTGTTTCGCCCCGAGGGCGAAGGAATCAATGCTATAGCAACAAGTTGTAATGTCACGCGAAGAACGGCAAGCATCTCGAAACTTGCAACGCGCTGCTCAAGCAGAAAGGACGCGCGGAAAGAACATACACAGGATGAGCGCGAACTAACAACTGCCACAGCTCGACAGTTAAAGCACGCTGATCAAATACAAAGGAGGACGCACGAAACGAACGCACAAGTATACACAGGATGAGCGCGAACTGTGACAGTTGTAACTTATTTGTTTGTGAGCAGCGCGCTCCTTTTGCAAAACCAGCCGCTGTAGTGAGCCAAGTGACTTCTGTGCTCTCTGTAGCTTCAACGCAAACTTGGCGTGAGAGCGCAAGACGTACAAGATAAGCGCGCGCGCAGGAGCGACCACGCCCTGTATACAGGCACATGCTCATCTCAACGCGTGGGGCGACGACTTTAAAGCGTACTCTTCGAGCCCTTCGCGCTATCTCGCTAGTAATAACAAAAACACGATGATGTACCCCGATCTCCAAGTACCGCCGCCGGCAAATGGTGTATATAAATAGCTCGCCGCTAGTATGACGAAGAACGTGCCGTCTGTGGCGGAGTCATTTCGCGCTGCGCGCTGGGGATCGAGGGGTCGTAAGTTCGATTCCCGGTAACGGAACTTCTTCTTCTAGTTTTTTCTTTGCCATATGTTAGCCTTTATATATTAAAACGTCATATCCGTGACGGAAATGCGTCAGTGGAGCCGTGGTGGACCCCGGCATAAAGCACTTTCGTGTTAAAAAGATTAGCACAAGTGACCGGCGGCTGGGGCCGCAAAATCGCGACACCTGGCACTGTTGCTCACGAGCACGCCGATAGCGAAATTGCCAAGAACATTCCATTTTCCAAAGCAGGGGTGGCCGCCGGTCCGGAGGAAAGCAGTCCAATCTTGCTGTTGGCCCATCCGAAAGCCCGTACCTTAAAGAAGCGCTTGTTCATTGCTCATCGGCAGCTGTGGCTATGCACATGATTCCCTTCTTTTTTCGCTGGCGTTGCGAGCAACCATATCTTTATCGCTGTTACCCCGAGAAAACTGTTTTTTTCGCTTTGAAAAATGGAATGTGATTGGCACTCTCAATATCGGCGTGCGCGGAAAAAACAGCGCCGCGTGTCGCAACCTTGGCGCTCCGACCACCGGTCACTTGTGCCAATACTTTTCCGTTGAGACTGCGCATGTCCATAGAAAATGAGGAACAGCGCGAGCAAGAGGTCACTTCCGTCTTTATCTCGTCGTTCGCGCTGTTTCTCGTTTTCTATGATTCTGTTTATGATTTACACTGTTGTTAGTATTTGTCGCCTTTGTATACCTACATACACCCGTTGTACTTGTTTTCATTTTTGCATTTCAAGAATTCAGCGCAGAAATTTGGGCTAGTTGGGAATACTGGTGCATCTTAACAAGCTCAGATCAATGATCACAGAAGAAAGAGACACACGCACATCTCGCGCCCGTCCTGTGTCTTCTGTGATTGTTGCTTTGCGCTTGTTAAGATGATCAAGGAGTACGCACGATTAGGAAATTACAAGCGCTTTTCAGTAAGCCCGAAAAAGCTTACCCGAAAGAGACGCCCCCTGGCAAAAATATTGTTTCACACTCGCCGCCTGCGCTACGAGTGGCGTTGGCTGACACTCCCAGGGATTAGACATACACAACGAAGTGGACGGGGAAGCGCCTTTCGTCGTAGCTCAAATGGTGGACCATCGCACGCGTAATTCGAAGGTTGTGTGTTCAGAACCCACCGATGGAAAGGGGGATTTTTCGTCCACCTTAATTGATTTCAATTTACGTCACGATTATTACGTCACAGTTAAAGACAACAATGATGTCCTCTGCGCTTTCCTAATTGTCTGTTCGATTCGTTTGGTTGTGTCTAAGCTACGGATTGTGCGACATGTCTCAAAGAACGGATACGACAGTAATCAGTGCACGAGCGGCGTCTTTTATTTTTCAGAGATGAAGGAGAACGCGATTTGCGGGGTGAATTCTCCACTATGCCAATTCTTATTGCTGCTAGCATCCATTACGAGGGAGCAAGAATAAGCAGACGAGCGCAGTGGCTCGCCTTCGGCGTCAGCTGCCAGTTGGCATTTCATAGTTCCACCTCGTAAACCCACGCGTCAAGACGGCTTCTTTGCGCGACGGGAAAAACCGTCTTTGAGAAGTTAACGTCAAATCGCTAAAGACTGTCCCCAGAGATGCGGGCAAGCTATGGGCTTCAATAATGGCCATGGAAGCCAACAAAGAGCGTCAGAGTTCATAGAATCGGAAAAGACGGGCCGAAGAGCGCCGCTCAAACACACAAGAAAAACAAACTCCTTTCGTTCGCCTCACAGCGTCTCGGCTTTTCAAGTCCCGGTTATCGAATTCTGCGCGCGCCGACGGAAGACAAATGGACGGTTTTGGAGACGGCGATGGCTGCCGTTCGAGAAATCCAAAACGTCGCGACAGTAAGAGTGGCCTCAAAAGAAGTGGACGGCTAAGATAAACAAGGATAAGAGTCTCAAAGGGGGAGGGGGTTAGGCTTATCGACTAGATATTGTTCTACGTCGTGGAAACCTAAGAGGTTTTCGAATAAAAAAAGGCTGCATTCCGGCTAAGTCCACTTATGCTAGAATTGAGGTGGTATAGCGTAGTCTGGGTATGAACGTTCAGTGATGGATGTAAGTGCGGGGGCATGCCTTCGTTTCGCATGAGGTCGCTTAAGACAGACGTTTGCCCAACCTAAATGGCGCCATATATTTCTTTCCTTGTTACGTATTGTTCGTTCGTGTCGTCCGGTCATTCATTAGAAATGTAGATATCGCTTATGTTTTAATGTAGGATAATGCCTCAACTTTACGGGCGAAACAAGCTGTTTGTAGCACGTGCTTGCATTTTATGTAAGTGTGACACGTAATTAAGACTCATGCAACGGGAAAGTAAAACGCGAGAAAACGCAGGACGAGACGAAGAAGGCTACAGCACAAGCGCTTGATGAGTTGGTAATTCATTCTTCATAATTACCAACTCGCGCAGCAGACTACTCTTCTAAGGGAAAGTATAGCGAAAAAGGCTAGTCCGCATTTCAACGATACTACCGTGTCCTACGGGCTGCTTCTGTGATATAAAAAGTGCCTAGTATTTTAACAGTAATAGTTATCAGATCCACTTGAAAACTGACGTAGGGCACGCAATATTGCATTGGGCTGTGTGGACAAGCGCACCTTGCAACCTGCCAATATCTCCTTGCTAACCTGCCTGTAACTAGTTTCACAGGACAATTACAGCTGGTACTGCTGGACGCCTTTACGAACGGAACATATTAAAGTGCTTATTCTAATTTTGAACACTTCAGTGCGTTCCTCAGAATTGGTCATTTAGCATTGTATTTAATAACTGCTAAACGCGCTCTTAGAATCGACGCTGACAAAGAGTCGAAAACTGTCCCTTATGCATTCGCCTAAGACTTTTTTCTTCTTCGTCTTCTTCTCAGTCGGTAGTGTTGACCCGCCCCCGCCCCCGCTTCCTACAGTTTTCTGCACCTAACGAGCTTTTGCACTGTCTCCAGGGTCGGAGGCATTGCAAGCCTTCTGCATCTCCCCTGGTTCCGTGATCGGCAAATCTTTAACCAAGGGACAATGTCATGTTATGAAGTCATCATGTGACGTCATAGTTTGGCGATCTGGGACATCATTGTGATGATCTTTTTCATCACTGGTGTTGACGCCGCCTACGTCGACGGTCCATTTTCGCGTTTGATGAGGCATCTAAGGCCTTTGCCTGAATAAACGTTGCGCCAGCTGAGCATGAGCAAGAGCAGAAAAGAATCTGTTGTTACTTTGTACACATCAAAAGAAAGAAAGGAGCGTAAACTTCGCAGAAAGTAACGCAGGCTATTTTGCACGCGACAGAGATTATGATATATGCGCAAGGAGTACTTTTCTGACGCCACGGTGTGCTCAATACGAAGGTGTGTCAGCGTTGACCGTTAATGCTCAGCTTGTGAACAATAACTGGCCAGGAACTGTGTCACGCGTCGCTAGAAGAGGTGGTTAGGTCGACGACACTTTTTCGTGCTTGGTCGCCCTGCAACTCTGGAGCCCATTTGGGGAGGGTCCGGCTCCACGGAGCTTCTCGTCCTCGCTCCCAAAACGAGGCCCCTTCTCGAGCGAGTTGGGGCGGCATAATCCAGCCTTAATGACGCCCATTTGCGATCTCGGCCCTGTCTGCCATTAGCGAGGCCGGACGAATGACTTGAAAGTGGCTCTCGCGTGATGGCGCTCCTGCAGCGCCAACGGAGGATGCGTCTGCCCGACGGTTAATCTAGCTTCCGTTTCCTGCTCTGTGCACCTTTCACTTAGCGTCGAGGAAGAACACCTTGCTACAGTGTGTGCGGAAACTCGGCCCGTCGCATCGTAGCAGCGCCGGTTCCCTTGCAGGGGCTGAACATTCGCCGTGAGTCATCAACTCTAAGCGTCGCTGCTGCTCCCGTTTGCTACTTTAACGCACTGACAAAAGTGGCCAATTAGCTCCTAAGGTGACATTTCAGTCAATCCTTGTCTCTTGTCTGTATCGTCACGTAGGTGACAGCGCAGAATAGCACTTAGTGTTCTTTTTTTTCTCTTTTTTTTTCGCTTATTCGAAGCATTATTTCGCTCATTCAAGCACTTCCTGGGAGATAGGCATTTCTTTCGCACTTAGGACTTCATTTAGTAAAAGAAATGCCTGATGAGCACCAACTCTCTGGCTTTGGGCACAGCAGAGCAATGGTCTCGCGATCTTCTCTGGATTCAAATAAAGTTTGCATCATCATCATCATGCTTTACATGGCATTTACTAGAGTAACACGTAAGCGTATCAGGCGTAAATATCACGCTATTAACAATAATATTAGACGAGCTAGTGAAATAAACATTCATACTTTTCCATACTATCTTGCAATCGCTCGATGATTCTGTAGTGCCAAAGCCGGCCAGATTTTTCAAACGTTCTTCGCAGCAGCGCTACCACACCTCGACGGCGATGAAGAAGACAGCGCGTGCCGGTTCACGATGATTATAATTTTGGTTCGCTCTGCACGACCTAACGGCCTGCTTAAACAGCTCTGCTGTTAAAAAGCCGTTGTGATGCATTGAGAGGTGAAGAGGAGGGGCATAGCGCTTTTGTACGTCTGATAGTACTGCGATCATATCAAGCATGAAAAGCCTATTGCCTAGCTTCCGAAGAACGAAAAGTAATTTCCAGAAAACGAAAGAAAAATATTCTGAAAAGATACACGCTATGCATTTGTTGTAATTAAGTATAGTTTGTAACGACATCGAATGAAAACGGTGTGCAAGTGAGCTGCGTTCATCCGTTTCTATGCCATAAACTTCAACAGCATCCTGTAAAGCGTGCACCCTTACATGTAGGACATCATTGCTGAGTAGCTGTGCTACAGGCGTAGGACATACGCTTGTTGTTTCACATCAGTTGTGAAGCCGGTACGGTACGGAGAACCTTATTTAAAGATGGTTTTATTTATTAAGGCGAAAGCCTTATATGCCTAATTAAACACGAAACTTGGCCATCGGCGTGCCGCGTCGTCGGCGGCGTCTCGGCTCCTGCGGCGTCGGGGACGAGTGGCGCAAAAAGTCATCACGTGATGACGTCACCATATGACGTCATCACGTCACAGATAGCAAAAAAAAATTGCGAGATTAGCATGACGTCACAAATTCTGGCGTGACGTCATCTGACGTAAGGCCACAAATGCCGTTGTAGCGCCCTCCGTTTGGGCGGCGAACAAAACCGGAGACCGCGCGACCTCAAGAAAAGAAAAATAAAGACTTCGCTTCGCAGTGGCACGAGAAGCCGTGGCTCGTCTTCCCTGCTGGCGTCGATTCTGGTTCAGCCGTCTCGTTCCTTCCCTCCTGTGGCTTAAGCCTACGGCGTTATCACATGACCTCCGATCCTGGAGGCAGTGCGAAACCACACTAGGTGCACAGACCTTTCGGAGGGTTGTTGAAAACCTTCTAATCAGAAGTTTTGCAAACTGATGTACAACTTTCTCATTGGAATATTTTGCCCAGCTTCGTTGCTTGAAAGGTTAGCTAATTAAAGTGGCCTAATTAAGAAATTAATCAGAACACAAAAAATTAGGCTGACTTACTCCAGGCACAGTCAGCAACATGCATTTGGTAGCATCATTATTGCGTGCGTTGGCATATTTTTAAACTCTGGCTAAAGATAGCTGTGATACGCTCCCTGTATATATTGTTTAATGACATAAACTCTCGTTAATTCGTTCACTTATCGCCACAACCCAGTTAATTCGGACGATCCTGGGAGGGCGACTCGCGCGAAGCGCCGACAACGGGCGACGCAGAGCAGCCAAAACGGTGTTCGCGAACGAACAGCCGAAACGGCCGCGTACCTTCAGAACTGCGTAGTCGCCGTCCATGATTCTGCGTTAGGGAGTTTATTCAGAAGCAGATGCGTTGCTCAGCGGCTTCGTTTCGACTCCGGACGCAGGCCTCGCGCGTCACTCCAGAACTGCGTGGACGGTGATGATCGTGTTTTCAGCGACCCCAATTCGACCACAGCGTATGCGGCACTCAGTAGCTTCGTTTTGGCTTCGGGCGGTGCGCGTGCAATGTCATAAAGCTCAAAATCGGTGGAAGCTGTTGAAGACGAAGAGCTTCAGCCGCGATCCGCATGCTATCATAAAGCTCGCTTGCTACGTTGTGGTGGACGACTGATCAGTTACCGTCCATCAGTTGCCGGTGGCGGTAGCGGTGGAACACGTTTCTTTTTAAAACACGCTGGTCTTCAGCCGCGGTCACATTGGGAACGTAGTCGCGAATGACGCAAACAGCGGCTTTTACACTGCTCTGATGTAAAATAAGTACTGGATTTTTTTATTCATCATGATAATGAAAATGCATTGACGTAATAGACACTTGTAGCTCTGGATATTTTGATAATTCGACATTTGGTTAATTCGGACATTCTTTCCGGTCCCACGAAATCAGAATTAACGAGCTTTTACTGTGTGTGTGTGTGTGTGTGTGTGTGTGTGTGTGTGTGTGTGTGTGTGTGTGTGTGTGTGTGTGTGTGCGTGTGCGTGCGTGTGTGCGTGTGTGTGTGTGTGTGTGTGCGCGTGTGCGTGTGCGTGTGCGTGTGCGTGTGTGTGTGTGTGTGTGTGTGTGTGTGTGTGTGTGTGTGTGTGTGTGTGTGTGTGTGTGTGCATTCAGCTTCTTTCACAGATTTGTCTTGCTATTTCTATCATTCGAATACTGTCTGTTTGCCTCGTTGCAGGCCATCCCAAACTTTGTTCCTTCAGCCAAGACATCATAGCGTTCGGTAGCCCCGACAGTAGAGTCAACAAGGTGCCCAAGCCAAGTCCACAGCAAAGTCGCAGCATAAGGAATGGGATGGCTCGTCTCCGCCGGCTGGCGGTGCGCCGTCGTGGTGCTCTGGACGTCGGTCCTAATGGTGTTCATCCACAAATGCTGGGCAACGTCGTCGCCAACGTGGGACGTCGACGACGTGACAACGACGACAGACGCACCGGTGACGTTTCTTCCGTGCCGCCTCTCCGAGCTGACGTGCGACAACGGGCGCTGCGTGTCGCTGTCCCGGTTCTGCGACGGCTCCGACGACTGCAGAGACGGCTCGGACGAGCCCATCGGTTGCACCAGTAAGAGTCATTCTTCACTGCTCTACCCTTGTTTCCTGCCTATAGGCTTAAGGCGTAACAAGGAACAGGTCATGCAAGTGTCATCCTTCGCGTATTCCGTGTTATTCCTTCAGAAGTGTGTCTAGGCAGGATGTATGGTCACCTTCCCGCCGTCGCAAAATATCAACAGCAAAGATATGAGGCAGGTTCAGGCAATGTAAACTCGGCTGCATTCAAAATTTTTATATGCGAAGCATTTCTTAGCTAACCTTTTGCATTTTGAGCGTTTCTATCTACCTACCTATCTATCTATATATCTATCTCTCTATCTATCTATCTAGCCGCCTTTTTCTGGGCGCTCTCATGATCACCTCATTAACTTCGTGTAGACCAAAATTCCAATGGGAGGGTAAGAGGAGTTTGACGATTATGGCTGTCGGGTCATGACATGAATAACGTGAAAATGCTGTCGCGCACGTCGTCAAACCCTTTCCTCCCGACACGTGTGGCACATACCCGTTTACCACGGGCCTCGGTATACGGGAATGCGTCACAGGTGCTTGACAGTTTATATCTATCCAGGAGCGGCGAGAACTGGCATTGGTAATTTAAGTGCGAAAAATTTAAGAAAGGCCGACATCGGCAGCGTTGACCCGACGAATGAAAAGAATAAAAATCAGGATGCCAGCAGGACCAAGTCTCTCTGCTCTTTCTGTCTTTCTGTTCCGACGTGGGAGCGGCCCGCAACGTGCTAGGGCGCGTTCCGAGGGACCGAAATAAAGTTTATTCATCCATCCATCCCAGCAGGAATCGAACCTAAGCATTCTGCGTGGCAATCAGGTATTCTACCACAGAGCCACGCCAGATCTAGAAACTGGTTTGGAAAAACAGCAAGCGTAATGTCGGTGTAACGTCCACTGTAGTGGTGGTGCTGGCAATCTAATTTTTCAACAAAGCAATAAACACTATATAAGAATTCCTACGATACAGGCGTCTTATCGGATTATAGATTGATGCAGCGTTAAAGATGAAGACTAAGACTAAAGGAACACAGAGTGCAGAGGACGGGCGCTGTCTTGCAACTGAGAGATTTATTTCGAAAAAACAAAACGGGAAATAGAAAGCAGGGCATAGCGGACATGCGCATAAGTAAAATAGTAAAGCTAATAATTGAACAACGACACGTGCACATTATTAAGAACAAATTCAAACAAGTCACTTGATAATGGATGGGCCAAGCAGATACGCAAACTCCTTGTCTGTCAAGAAAATCTACCGATGGCTCACGCATGCGTCTCCCATTCTTTTAATGTGGAAAGCCTCGATAACTTCACGGGTTATTTTGCTCTGTGCCTAGAAAGGACTTCCGCATCTACGAAGACCGGAGAGCAGCCACAAGTATTACAATGCGATGCTAGATGGGATGTGTTAGGCCTCTTCAAAGACTAATTATGTTCCTTTAGCGCTTCAAAGACTGAATATGTTCGTCTTTAGCGCTGCATCGATCATGAATGCATTCCAACTAGCCCAGCTTTCCATTTTATCGGATTAACGTCTGTCGTTCCAGTGTTGGCGCCGCTTTTACAGCAGAAACATTACATTTGTATTCCTATGATTCAGCAAGGTATATTGAAGCATTGCTCGACCCCGGAAGAATACATTAACAAAAACAATCATATCACATGATTGCACCGTAAAGTGCACTTAGTTTCTATAATAATGACGTATATACTCTAACGAGAGGGCTGGCGTTACGTCGCACCATAAATTACCCTTTAAACGCCAGTGTTGTCGACGTGCGTGGTAAGTCCACGATGTGCACACAGCTATTACACTTACAAAAACACGTCGATCCACCTCGTAACGCTTGACTCAAAGCCTTATACCCCTGTCACACGGGCACCCGCTAACTCCGTGTAACTCCCTCGTCGTTACGTCAACGGAGATGCGGTCCGTGTCACACGGTCTCCCTTACGCCAAGGAAGTTAAACGCAGCCTTTCGCAAAGGGATTTCGGTGATCTCTATTAGCGGCCGAATGGAGTACTCTCGTCCCCAGTATTCTGTAGTTACGGAAAAAACCGCAAACACAAAACAGCCGCAGTCAACACAATAATGAATTTTATTAATTTTGAAAGATATTTCACTGCTTAATCCATTTATAACGTGCGTTTAAAGAAAATAAATACGCTTATAAGTGCACATACTCTCTGCACCACGCCTCAAGAAAAATCGTCGTGCCGCCATTTTAAATGAGTGCCTCCGAGTCCGTGTACACCATTTTGTTTACGTCTGTGCATCTTGTTCCCTTCTTTTTGCGGTGCCCTTCATTCTATTTCAACACTACCAATAGTCATAGCAGTGAGTGACGCGGGTTTTCTTCCTTCTTCGTCGACGCCGGCACTCGTGCTGGCAGTACATGCGGACTGTTGTGGGAGCCATCCGCAGCAAAGGCTTCGTGGACAGAACGTTAGACCTGTGCTCAACCGATATTGGAAAGGACAACGTGATCTGGGTGGTAGCGCAACTTCAAAGAGCTCGGCGACAACTTAATTGCAGCGTGTTTGACAATCGGTACGCGTAGAAAAGACGCGTACCAAAACAAACGTACAGTGTTGCCAGCACTCCTGTCAAAATTACTGCCAACATGCTTGCAGGTACACGTTTATGTAATAAAGACAAAAAATTGTATCGATGTGATTTAATTATACTTTTCATAATCACACATACCATTGAGAATGTTTTCAGCGTGATTAGACGCGAAATCTTGCATGCAGACGTAGGTGCAGCAGCGCCTAATGGACCCCTTGCGGCTTCTGTCCGAAGCTCGTAAAATTTCCGTGTGACATGGGCACAACTCCATCTCCGTCGGACTCCCTCATGGAGTTTTACATTGATGGAGTTTAACGAAGTTCGGTGGTGGCCGTGTGACAGGGGCATTAAAATACAGCATAGAAGTACTCGCTGACTGCTTCGCATGAGACCGATTCCCACAACGCGTGGGATCTGCTGAATTTTTTTTAGCACTGTGTATGAGTGTATGCATCTATACCCGGTTACAGCTTAAGGAAACATGTAAGCTCCGCCCTACGTATCCCTAGCGGTTCGACCCTGGATAATTTTTGACACTTCTTGAGTATTATCTTGAATCAATCTATGCTACTTTTGGCAACCCGGTTCTTGTTCGATGTGAGCGCATATGTATTGGTTCATGCATGTCACCTGTATTAGCTGATATTTTCTTGGCCAGCGTTGGTCGTGATCTGTAGTGCTGTTTGGACCATGATATAGTGCTAAAGGTTTTTAGATACGTAGATGACTATACCCAGTACGTTTTGGAGAACAAACCGGACGTAGTTGCAACATACGCGTGTTGAAATGGTTGATATATATAAAAAAAGACTGATGCCTAGGCGAATGACATGTGGAACTTTAGTTAGGCGCACATCAAGCCAATAGCCTTTCCTGATTCACTTTAATGCAGCCCCTCTCATCGCACTCCTCGGCCGCAGTCAGAACGAGTAAGTTCTTGTGTGAACAAAAAAATGTCGTAAGGCCTCTTTTATAAGGCAAAGCAGGACGCTAATAGAAAAGTGCGGGGAAGTAATCGGGCCATGCCGAAATAACAGTAGCGAGAACAGCAATAACGAAGTGCGCTAAACTTTTCAAGAATGTTTGTGGCACTAAAACCCAAGCCTGATATGTAAGAACGTAGGGATACGACATAAAACCAGACTTAAAATAAGAAAACCTTCGCTGCCTTGACACGTCTGCTACGTTTCTTGATTCGCCGTGTTTCGCTGACAAAGAACGCCAAAATTTCTTTCTAGCAAGAGATTTCTTGTGTGAACCCAACTTCATAGTGGCATTTCGTGGTGTTCAGTACAGTCTATGCCACGCAGATTGCAACCGCACCCTGTTCGGCGAAGTGGGCACCAAGAACCCAATCCGAATCGCGGAGCCCTTCCAGAGGAACCTGCCGTTTGTCTGCACGCTATACTTCGTCGCTGCTGGCGGAGAGTTCGGTGACATCGTCGAGTTGACCTTCCTCAACTTCCAAATCGGCTCACTCGAGGTGGACAGGTGAGGCAGCCTGACACCACGGTCACACTGGCAAATTTAGTGTCATTTTGAGCGAGTGCACTTACGCCATCAGTATGTCACTTTGGCGGCGCGCTGCTACACGAGAAAGGGAAGTGTACTTTGGAAATGATGGCAATGGCGATGGTTAACTAAGTAGAACAGCAGATACTTATTATTTCAGGCAATTTTTCTTAAGAAGTAATGTTTTATAGCTATCCGCCTCGTGCATCGGTATGGTGGCGCCACCGCTCGGCTAAGGCGGGTGTGCCCTCTCCCAACCCCCCACAGGATCCCATGCATTTTGAATCAAGTTTGCGATTTCGTTGCGCAAAAACAAACTAGCGCCATCTCTCGACAATACGCCACACCGATGACGCAACACGTCCTCTTGCTTCCACCGACTGGCCATGCTCCAAGCTAACTCCTCTCTCCACTTTCTTTTATTTCTTTCGGTGGCCGTGAGAGCGCGCGCTGTGCACTGTGCTGTAGTCAATACCCGGAAACACTGCCGCCTTCCCATCTCATGTGGGTATTCAGGGAAATGAGCAAGCAGACGCACTGGCGAAGAAGGCACATCACTCTACCGTCGCTGTCTGCCGTGCTGTGGTCGCCTCAGACTATTCGAGGCTGACTTTGAGGCGGCTGTTGCTACGCTGCCACCCCGACGAACGTGTGGCCAGGCTGGAACCTCCGACCCGGCTGCCTGACAGGGGCCTCTCCAGGAGGGAGCGGTCCCTTCTACTGCGTCTACGGATCGGCTGCTCCTGGCCTGCGGCACGACGTCATCGGCTCGGCAGAGCTTCGTCACCTGCGTGCAGTGCGTGTGGGGCAGACGAAACAATTGATCACCTGTTGTGTGTGTGCCCAGCGCTTCAAGCACAACGAGCTGCCTTGCTCGCCGCACTCCGTCGCCAGGGTATTCCCGCGGCTACACAGAGGGACCTCCTTTTCCCTGCAAAGCACCACACCCAGGTTTTCAAGGCGGTTCTTCGCTTCCTTGAGGACACTGGACTTGCCAACCGGCTATAGTAGCCGCCCGCCGCGTCCTCGGTCATGGACAGCATTCCTCCTCTCCTTCTCTTCCCTCTTCTCATCTATATCTCCCTTTCCTCCCTTCCCCTACAGGCGCTGAGCCGTGCTCCCAATTAGGGTTGCAGAAGTTGCGCCTTTTCCTTTCCTCAACCTCTCCTCCTCCTCCTCCTCAACACTGCCGCTCCGGCGTCCCAAAGAATTACGTCATGATTACGTCACCGACACCATCTTGAATAATTTGCTAGTTCGGCGGCCTTTTAAAAGGGGCCGTAACTGAAGGCGAAATTGGCGCTAGTGTTCATGGAGATTCAAAATTAAAGCAGCCAATGGCAGCCTGCCGCCGTGCCGGCAAAGCTGTGCGCCCCGCGCCGGCCGCGCGCGCGCCGCGACGCTAGTTTTGAATTCCTCCAAAGTTCCGTTGTAGCACGAAGCGAGTGTTGAGAGCGGGCACCAGGCTGGCAGTGCACGCAGGCTATGCTTGGCGGACACCTGCAAGTCTCCCGTTGTGGTTGGCGGGTCATTGTTCGCTCTTGAGACTTATCAGAGTGGTCGCTACGGCAGCCGTGCTCCGTCGCCGCCATACAGGAGCCCGTCCTAGTCGCTGGCCTTGACATGAAGTTTCGTGATGTTCCGTTACATGAAGCGAGCTTTGGCCGGCGTGTGGAGCTTTGTGGTGTTTGCGTGTTGTGCGCTCTTGCCGCCGTGGTGGTTAACGGCACGCACCATTCGTACATCATGCAACGGTGCACGGATACTTCAAGACCGGCCGAGTTCTGCAAGATTCTTCGAGGTTCCGAAAAACTAAAGGTGAGCATGCGGCTTGCGTTCGCAGCCACACATATACGAGTTGCAGTTGGACAACACAGTTATTCTTTTTTTTAAATATGGCTAAATCGTGAAGAGCACGATGTTGCAGTTAATATCGCTGTTCCTAGAAGCAATGAAATTAAAGCACTTGAGACTCATAGTTGCGTCTATGACAGAACTGCGTGATGGAAGTGCGTTTTGCTTTTTTTGCCTGTGTATCACTCGCCATCGTTTAAATACGCGTTTCTGAGACTCAATAGGCAGTTTTAGGATAGCGTACGAAAAGGTTTGCGTTGGCTTTTCGCGCAACTGTGCATGCGTCGTACGCTAACCGCTTGCGGGCTCCCGTAGTGACGGAAATAGCGAGCCGCAAACGCTAACATAGCTATGTACGCTATTCTAAGACTGCCCAATGTATCGCAGCTTGCACTGAGCCGAGACGCCGAAACTACGTTTGCCTCATGCGACTGCGTAATTTGTATCGTTGGAATTAATAGTTTTCAATTGCTTTATTTCAGGACGGAAACGTTTTCGGAGTATTCCAAAAGGCAAGAACTGATGCGTTTGCCCAAGGAGGGGTTAACAGCTGTAGAATCAGCTCTCTGCGAAGTCTCGATCCGCAACTCAAGTGGACCAGCTTTCTATCCTGCCCCCAGTGCTTCTTCTCGGTGCGTGAATATGCTATGTACTTACGGCTGAAGAAGTAGTTTGCGTGTTTATATATTGTCTCTGTTATTACCTATGGAAAAACCGCTCTAAGGATTCATGTGTAGGCATGAGACATGTCCTATATGCAGAATTTTACTGTTTGTGTTTATCACAATGAAGTGCTCAGTGTACCCGACATGACGTCCTCCCTTCAGTGGCGTTATATTCAGCTAGGCATTGTATTCGCGGTGAAAGAAAAGCTGCGTATACGCTTATTTCACCTGGTCGCTGAGTAATACGCTTTTCTTCGAATGTCCTGTGCTGCTGCACAAACTGACCATGGCCTGCATCCCGTTGTCACCAACTTACTTTCAAGTAGTGTTCAAATACCATATATTGTGTCTTGCTCTTTTTTAGCGCAATGTACTACTTACTGTGCTAAATCTTATCTTTTTCATTTTGTTTATCTGGTGAAGGTGTCGAATATTTCATGTATATTTGTGCAAAATCTGAGCAAATATGTAAGTGGTTGTTTTGTGTTTCGTATCATTTCAACGGTTAATAAGTAAATCATTGCAATATTATTTCATATTTACATATTTTGCGCTTCGTTATGTTTTTGTCATGCACTGACATTTCTTTAAACTACATGATTACCTCTCACCAGAGGTTCCTCTGCACTTTGCTCGGTATTGCACCAAATGAAAATCGTGTTTCTTATATGTGTGTACGACAAAGGGCCTACTCTTTTCAATGTGTTCGATTTTTTAATTTCTATATTTTACAATGAACTTTTGTGTTTAGTCATGCACACACTGTGAATTCTTCCCTTCTGTTCTCCTAAACTTGTATCGCGCCCCATTACATGTAAATCTTGAGTTTCGTAAACAGAACAATAAAAAGAGGTCACAGAAATGTTGTAGGTGGATTCATCCTTTATGCTCTAGCACATGCTGGCTGCGGGCAAACATGAATGCGCGGCCAAGCACAGCACGCGCGCGAGCGCACGCGAACAAAAAAAAAAAAATCCCGGCGCGGGGCATAGGAGAGGAGAAAAAGCAAGCGCACAAAATAAAAAACGGTGCGCGGCATGGGAGAGGAGGAAAAGCAAGCGCACAAAAAAAAAAGAGAAAGAAAACGGCGCGCGGAGAGGGAGGAAGAGGGGTGGAGGCGAGCGGCTGTTGTTACTGTTGCTCTGACGACGTAAGCACGTAATCGCTACGTCATCGCCCTTTGAGCTTGGCGGCCTTCTGCAAGGGGCGTAACTCAATAGCGCTCTCGGCGCTGTCGGCGCTTGCGTCGGCGGAGCGTTTGAATTTCGCGTCCTATGGGAGGTATACGAAGAAACCGACCCTTGCTGTAGTGGCTGTAGCGCATCCGACAAGACCGGCTGGGCTCGTCGTTTCGTCGCGTCTTCCTTGAACGTTGGAACGTTAATATTGTGTTAAGGCGGTGGCCACACGTCGGACGATGAGCCCTGATTTCGTTCAGCTGCCATCTCATCAACGGCAATGTTTCAGACGCCTCAGTTGTGTACTTTTGTCCGTTGGTTGCGGGACAAGATGGCCTCCTGCAAGACCGCGTTTTTCCAAGTCAGCTGTGTGCGTAGTTCTCGGCGTCGTAGAAGTTTGATGACGCGAGGACGTCAACTGGTGCTACATCGTGGGAACCGCTGAAGTGACTGCAAGCTTGACGACATTGTGCCAGAATATTCTAGCGTACTGTACGCGCACGATTGTGCTACACTTAAAATACCGCGCTTGGCCTCGAGCGTCAACCTGGTACGCCTGTGTGCAACAAGCGTCTTGTTATCGTTGTTGCGTCGGTTAATATTGAATTGCAATTGGAATACCGTTTTTGCAAAGGTGAGTGAAGCTGTAAGTAGTTGCCCTTCTCTATGCTCGCTACTCCTCGAACATTACTTCTAGAATCGCATTTTATGTTGAGCTGCACGTACCAAAGGAGAATCTAGCATACGAGATACATTACACGCGTGCGCATTTCCTATATAAATCTGAGTAATGCCACGCGTGCGCATTTCCTATATAAGTCTGAGTAATGTCATGCTCAATTTAAAGCGCATGTGTTAGAGGATTGTGGCTTCAATGGTGAAAGTGATTAGATATTCCGAAATATGTGATTGCAATGCAGTTAGAACTTCCTCATATGTTAATACGGTCTGTGAACAAAAAAAAAACGCTGTGTGAATGTTTGTTCCTCATTTGCTAAAGTACTTTCACGCATTATTATGCAGCTGTGTGACGGCTGTAAAACGTTCAGCAAGTTAGATTTCTGTTTTCTTGGCCCAGTTGAGTGCTACGAGTGTTGGGCGAAGATACAATCGCGTGTCTTTTGTCCGTTTCTTAAGCAGGCATACAGCCGTAATAGTCATTGTTGTTGTACTGTTTGGGGTGTTCAATAAAACAAGAATGCTGTTTTGTACTGCAACAATTTTTATTTCATCTGTGTTAACAGATCACGCAAACAACTTGGACACATGCACGTAAGAAACGTACGCAGTGCATCGCGCGCACGCATAAAAAAACGGGCCTGTCATTTTAAAACAAATAATATAGAACAATCGACGTAACAGACGGCATGGTTGTCTAGTGGAGCAGCGTCGGCAGTACAAATATCGAACCATAATGAAACATGAATAGAAAAACGGAGAGTAACAGGCGCTTTGCCCACGGCTTCTATGAGCCGTGCAGATCCACCTATCGCCACCGTCCGCCGTTGGTGGCGCCACCAGTACCACTGAAAGCAGCAGCGCACGAGGCGGATAAGCAGCCTTTAAAATAAACTTTAGGTACAAACGCGGCGGATTCGGCCATTGCACGGCGTTAAAACTTTACACGGCGTGTGCTCGGCATGCCCCTGGCGGCCGTGGCTGTAACCTTCCTGAGAACGAGAATAGCAAAGTAGTTTTTTGTGGTATAGTATGCTTTATGCATAACAATATTCCTAATAACGAAAACGATAGTTTAAAAATACTGTGAACTCAACCTCGGATAATAACTTACTCGTTCTCGAGCCACTGCTACCGAGGCTACACACTCCGTCTCGGCGATGTGAGGTTGGCGAACGCACTCGCCGGCAAGTGCGCAGTGCAGCTAGTGTCACTAAGCATTCCCGTGTGACAGCTTGTGAAAGACACTAGCAGCGAAGTGCACTCCCTCAAAGTGAACTTAAGTTCCCCTGTGTGACAGGGGTATTATTCCGAGATATACATTTGGGCTGTTAGTACAGCTCGCATTGACGTAAGCAATGCGCTTTGTCCCTAAGCTCTGTATTTACATTAGGCAAGTATCGGTACGGCGGAAATTATGTTTCCTCTCGACTTCGCAAGGCGACATGATTAAGCGGCAACCAGATTGAATAGCCCTCGCTAAGGAAGGGTCATGTTTGCTAACGGTAGCATATAGCCTTCGATCACATAAAATTTTTTGTTTGAAGTATGTTGCTTGCTTTTAATTTCATACTATCAAAGTGTGTGAAATGCAGAGTATATGGGTTGCTGGCAGTTCCAGCTGGCAGAGTAGAAGCTGCCAGCTGGAAGGAAGGAAGGAAGGAACAGGAGAGAAAGGAAAGGCAGGAATGTTAACCAGTTTAGAAGGACCGGTGGGAAGGGATGGGGGAGGTATAAAGATAGAGAAAGAGAGAGAAGCACGCACAAAGCACACACATCTCACAGTCATGATAACGTCGTTAGTCTATGGCCGCCGGGGCAAGTCTGATGTCTTCAAGAAGTTGAGCACTGCCTTCGTCGCCTTCATCCACGATGACCTTTCAGGACGACATTCCAGAATGGTTTCTGCCGTCAAAGGTGTGGTATTTATGCGAGCAAGAGCGATTGCGAGTGATTTTCTGTGCGCATTGTAGCGGGGACAGTCGCAGAAGATGTGCTGTAGTGTCTCCTCGCTACCACAGTTGTCACAAAACGGGTTGTCAGCCATTTCGACTCGAAAAGAGAATGACTTCGTGAAAGCCACTCTTAGCCATAAACGGCAAAGCAGAGTGGCATCATTTAAGCGTAGTCCAGTAGGTGCCTGAAGACGTAAAGTGTTCGGGCAGTGGCGGTGGTGGTTGTGCAGTCTGCTTGCAGTATCACATACGTTCATCTGCATTATTGCGACGTTACCCTCTATTATTGTCCTTAGTTCTTGCAATGTCTTTAGTTACGAGTGTATTGCTCGAACTGAAGTCAAATGTTTCAATTAGACAACACGGCAGCGCCATATGAACACACGAGTATTTTGCATACTGCTCCCAACTCAGCTGTTGTTGTTGTGGCACGAAGCTGATGACTCGCTGACGCTCGTTTCCCTGCAGGAACCAGTCGACAACCTGCTTCAACGGCCATCTACAAATCATCGAGCCTTCGACATCGGCGCCCATTGTGCGCACCCCGCAGACCCGAGGTTTCAGTAAAATCTTGTCCGCCGTGCGCGGTGAACCAGCCTCGCCACACTTGACATCTCTTTACGATGGCTCGGACGGAGAGCCGGAATTCGGCCACTTCTGCGGCGACATGGCCACCAACGGTGGCTCGGGCACCGGCGGCAGCGCCACCTTCTTCTCGGACCGGAACAACGTCACATTGGTTGTAACCGTGCCCAGCCGTGCTTCCTTGCACACGTTCAGCTTCAGCATGTACCTCACATTTCGCTTTCATCCGAAGAGACCTTCCCGAACACGCTACGGCACATCCGCGAGCCCTCACGACGTCGGCATGGCGACAGCAGGAACGTACTGCGACCGCGTGTTCGAGCACTGCGACCGCAAGCACTGCAAGATCCGCTCGCCTAACTTTCCGGGCTTCTACTTACGAAACTTCAGCTGCACGTTCACCATTCGCCAGATGGTTGCGCCACCGGGCAAGCAAGCGCAGATTGTTTTGTATCAGGACAACGAATACAAGATCTCTATTTACACGGGCCGCAGCTCCGCGACTACATTCTCCCAGAGGGCGCTCACTATCGACTGTCTCGGAGACGTTGTGAAAATCTACGACGGACCGAGCACGGACAACTCGCCTCTACTCAGCGAGTTCTGTGGCACTGGTGTGCTGCCGGAAGTGATTTCTAGCGGACCGGAAGTGACCGTGGTGCTTCGAAGCGTGGCCGCGCAGCAAATGCACAGCTCGCGGCTCGAGCTCGACGTGAAGGTGCGCTTCGTGGACGTGGAGGAATACAAGCTGGGTCACGGCAGGTGCGAGTTCCACATCGACGGCAAGGTCGAGCGCCAGGGCCTCGTGCACACGCCGGCACACACGGTGCCGCCCAACACGACCTGCCGCTACCGCTTTCACGGCAGGTCTCCGACAGATCGCGTCTGGCTCTACTTCCTCTCGTACTTCGTCGAAGACAAGCACCGCTGGTCGAGCGAAGAGAAGTGCGACTTGTCCAGTATCGAGCTCTTCGATGTGCCTCTTCAAAGGCCCGCAAGCAACGCTTCTAGCGACGCCTCGAACGCCAGCATCGCCGGCGACATCCCGGGAATGGCCTACCGCTTTTGCGAAAAGAACTCTCCTCGCATATGCGCTAGGGCGACAGAATGCCCTCAGTTCATACCACTGCGTCCCTGCAGGTACCCCGACGAGTCCTATCTGTCCAGCGGAGCCGAGCTTCTACTCGAGCAGAAGTTCTACAAAACCGTCGAACTGCCTGTCCGCAGGAGCTCTTTCTCAGCGCGATATGAGTTTGTGGACACTGAGCAACAGGGCGCTGATATGGGACCACGTCATGGGCCTTGCCACAGGCACTTTCAGAGCAGTAACTCCAAGTTCGGCATGGTGTCTTCGTCCAAGAACGTTTTTCTGTACGGTCGTGGAGGTCGCGAGAACATCACTTGCTCCTATTACTACTCCGGCATGTCCTCCGAGAAGCTGAGACTCTACCTCGTCACCTTAAACCTGCCGGCTCCGGGTTGCGAACATTATTTTGATCAAGTAACGCAGAGGTACAACTGTCGCGTCACCGGTCGCCAGTCGGGTCGCATCTCGCTTTTGCACGTCATGGACCATTGGGGTGACACGTACACCCCCATTGGTTGTTTCTGCAATATCACCTCGCAACCCCGCAAGCCCATACTCATCGAGTCGGTGGGGAACAATGTCACGCTGACTTTTACAATAAGTGGCATGACTTCGCTGGAGGATTTCAACAACTACGGCTTCGAGGCGACGTACGAGTTCCGACCTGCCACTTCGTGCGATACCAGCACAGAGCTCAGAAATGGCTCGCAGGGTGAGCTGACGTTCACGGCTCCTGCCAGTGTGAGCGACCAGGAGCTTCCTCTGCGCTGCCGTTGGTTCATAGAGGCATCGCCGCGCAAGTACCTCTACCTCAAGTTCCAGGGACGCGACGGATCCCGGGGGTGTCCTGACTCGGGAAACAGGTACGCTGTCTTCCGCATGAAACACTTCCTTTGGGCCAGCAATGGTAACCAGTGAAACTATAGCTACCTTGTGTTGGGAGGAATAGAAGGAAGAAATAAACAGAAGCTCTGAGCTCGTACGCGGACAGGAAGCCGCAGTCCAAGGCTTATGAAATTTAAGGAAATTTATGAGCGTAATGTAAGCCGAAAACTTAATGTTTATGTTTAAGTCTATGTACATGAAATAACCTTTGTAAAAATATATTTTGCGTGTGAGTAAAGGCATAATATCACCATTTTACACTATGCCTGCCAGCGTCTCGGGCAAGCTGTGGGTTAAAGCGGCTCTAAATTTCACAAGCATAAGGAACACGTTATCTTTCATGCTCAGTAATACGTTCTGGCAGGCTAGTTGGTTCATAGCGATAAACTTTCTTAAACAGCGCGAGATGACGAGGACACAAGTAAGGACAACATTCTGTGCTCGTGGTGTTTCTGAATGTTGTTCTTACTTTATGAAACCGTTAAGCGCACAAAGACGGGAACAAGAAGACGACACACAGAGCGCTGTGTGTGTCGTCTTCTTGTTCCCGTCTTTGTGCGCTTAACGGTTTCATAATGTCAGTGTACCAACTAGCTGGGACCCAGCCTCTTATTCAGTATTGTTCTTGTGTCCTCGTCTTCTCGCGCAGTTTAGGAAAGTTTATGCATAAGCAAAATTTTATGTTTACGGCTTTATTACGGCTGGTGTAACAAACTACGTATTACAGCACTCGAATATGTTCACGAATGGGTTTCATTAGCGGCGCGAGGTCTAGCGCTTAGCCCTGGCATGCATATTTACAGCCGACTTAAATCAGCGAACACAGAGAAAGAACGGGGCAGATCTGTCTGCAAAGTCATTAGTATTAACGACAGCTTAACCGAAGCAGAGCACGTGTTTGAAAGCGTGGAGCATTCCCAGGTTCGTGGTGTACGCGGACGGCATCATGCAGCCCGTGGCCGTCGTCTGCTCGGGCGGTATCCACGAGGAGACGTCGCTGTCCTCGTCCACGGACTTCGACATCTTCTCGGCGTCGTGGTACAACGACTCGAGCGAGCGGCAGCACCACGCCCTGGCAGACCGCGTGGTCATCGAGGCGGTCGCCTTCCGCGCCGCCCAGTTCCGGCTCCGATGGCTCGAGGTGACGCGGCCCTTTCTGAAGACCTCGTCGGGTCTGACGCTGCGCAACGTCAACTGCCTGTACGAGTGTCCCGAGCTGAGCGCGTGCATCTCGCCCGAGCTCTGGTGCGACGGCACCGTCCACTGTCCGTCGGGACACGACGAGAAGCCCGAGCACTGCCGACGCTTCCCGACCTTCTACGTGGCACTCGGAGCCGGCGCGGGATTCGTCGTCATCTGCGCCTGTCTCGCGGCCGTCCTGCTGTGGTGTCGAAGCAAGGACAAGACCAAGGAAGAACCGCGCATGCGCCCTGCCGACGACATGCCATTGGAGAGCCCGGACAGCTGACCCTGGCATTCGATTCTGGACCCCGTGGCGGATGGTTCAGAATCGCAGGAGACGGCTGTGGTCTCGGCGAGCGCGACAGCGGTGCGCCCCATCGATGTGGTCATGTCCATGATGCCCGCTCCGGGTGGCGTACCGGCGACGCTGCAGGGAACGCTGTCTTCGAGAATTCGGCGCACTGACGTGTCTCCGCCGCCGGCTTATAGCGCAGCCGACGCAGCGGCGGACATCTACGTCATCAAGACCATGAGGTCTCCTTGCCTTTAGCGACGTTGTTCGACTGTCGCTCTCAGCTTTATACTTGCTGTGCAAGTGAAAACTACTGCCTACAAACATACCGAATGAACGGTGCGTGCGTGGTGTTGTCCACAACGGACAAGGTTCGGATGGGGCCACGCGAGAAATCGTTGCTTCGCGAGCCACTGAAATCAAGGTGCGTCGCCACTGAGCGTGCTCATGATGTTTTTGTGATCTTCGATGTCGTCCAGAGAGTGCTGACTCTTTGTACCTGTAACGCTCTATACTGTGAGATCATACCGCTGTAGAGGAAAAAACAAAACAAAGAAACGAATGTGTTATCAAATATCATCTGCCGATGGCGTCTCGCAAGAGACAAAAAACATGCTCACACTTGTGATGTAGTGTCTTAATAGAGCGTATGCTGTGTGCCAGAGTTTATATTTCTGCGTGGAATCGTAAGGGGGCATACTCTGTATATATGTGAAATATATTCGGAGTAATGTGTTAACCAACTACATGCACGTGGCACTAGTTCAATGTGTTTTATGTGGTTCCAGCACTACGGTCTTACATGATGTCTCTTTCAGTGTCCGTCTACGTGTCCATAAGATTGCAAAGCGACTTTATACACCCGCTATTTTGTGCCGTTAACTGAGATTACAATAATTTGGCGAACATGTTACTCATTTGCGTAAGAAAGCCCACAACATCCTTTCGGCTCCAAATGATACGGCCTCGTGGCAAAGCGATATTGAAAATGAATGTTCGTAGATGTCACTGTTGGTTATGCTACTTGGGACTTCAGGTGGCGTATTTTGCTACAGTTTCTTATAAAATGTCTCATAGACTCACATTGTAAAATGGCATGATCGCTTGTTCCGCAGAGAGTCTCTGTGTTCTTCATTGCGCGATTGCCAAACAGCCAAACAGCATCGCAATGTTTTCAGGATCTGAGGCGATTGATTTATGTTAACGTCCACGTGAGGAGCTTTGAAAGCGGTTATGTTGACACCATGGTGAGGGAGCTGATCATGGATTCTGGAGTGACGGTTTCGGCCATATCAAGTGTATTGCGTGCGTGCGTGCGTGCGTGCGTGCATGAGTGAGTGAGTGAGTGAGTGAGTGAGTGAGTGAGTGAGTGAGTGAGTGAGTGAGTGAGTGAGTGAGTGAGTCAGTGAGTGAGTGAGTGAGTGAGTGAGTGAGTGAGTGAGTGAGTGAGTGAGTGAGTGAGTGAGTGAGTGAGTGAGTGAGTGAGTGAGTGAGTGAGTGAGTGAGTGAGTGAGTGAGTGAGTGAGTGAGTGAGTGAGTGAGTGTGTGTGTGTGTGTGTGTGTGTGTGTGTTTGTGTGTATTAATGTTTTCTTAAATTGTTATGTTGCTTGCACAGAACAGCACCTCCCTCAACACATGGACAAAACTACTGCATCTTATGAGATATTTGTTGTTTGTACCGCGTTATCTAAGCAAGCTAAACATATAAACATACAAACACATTACAACACCCTTCGCCAAATTTTTGGGAATGTGAATTTTGGCCGCTAGATTAGGACATCTCGTAGCAAGGGAAACATAGCCCGAGCACAAGATTATGGGTTCACTTCACGGCAGCGACCATCGAATCGTAATAAAACGTAAGCGTGATCGTGTGCACATGCTCTAAATGAGCGGGACGCACTTGTGTCGTATCTGTCTAAGACCACAAAAAAATAACAGCATATCCACGAAGTGAATGATAACGAGTGGGCGAAGCTCTGGGGATCATTAACCGTGAATCCCCCCGTACATTGTCCACACGATCATGCAAATACGTGACAACACGTGTGTATATATACAAACTTGTTTTTTAATCACACTGCGTATATGGTGTTCAGATGTTGGCGGCGTTTTCCTTTCATTATGACCGCCTTATGATCGGTGATATGTAAAGCCAAAGGTTCTTGTATGGGATCCAACCTGAAAGTGGAGAAGACGAGGTCAATGCCCTCTGATCCCTCAGATCGAGCCTGAAGGAAGTGCGGAGCTGGGCAGCCTTCTTTGTTTCTCTTCCGTTTTCTCTTTCTTTCCTCCTCTCTTTTTCTGTTTTCGTTCTTTCTCTTTATTTATCTTTATTTCTATTTTTCTTACTATTTTTTATTTATTTCTGTCTATTTCTCGCTTGCTTCCTCTTTTGCAGTTCTTATATGTGGTTTTGCCTGCGCCCACTCGTCATCATTCACTTCGTGGATATGCTGCGATTCTGAAATTTTCCTGATTGGCATCATCATCAAGGCGCTCGAAGAACAAGAGGAAGAAGAGTTCTCTATGGCGCGAGCGGCGAGTACTAGCGCTTCTACAACGGCGCGACAGCGGACAAGCCTCGACCCTAAGGAGCTTCGCCCCTAAAATAATTATCTACTTTGCTCGCGGTTTTTATTCAAAAAATGCGCGCTCGCCAATTTCTCGTCAAGATGGCTATGACACGCTGACAAGCGCGCGCGCCTTTCATTACCTCGAAGTGCTGTGCGTGTGTCAACAACGCAAGAAAAGGCAGTCGAGATAAATTATTATTATTATTGTATGACAGAAAGACGCCCGAAATGCGCCTCCCCCCACCCCCACCCACACTTTTTTTAGGCTTAGAATGCCGGTTTTGGTGTTCATTAATTTCGCTCCAGTGGTCGAAATTAATCTAGGGCCTTCTCTGCCACGTCAGCGACAGTCCAATGTTGTCTTGGGCGGTTAAATTAAAACGAACATCACTGACAATGATTGACAAATAAATGTTCATTTTATTCACAACTAAAAGCTAAAGGTGATTTCACCTTTCAAATGTGACACTGCGTGATTGTCATACGAAATCTGACGGCAATGTATTTTTGTTATCGCTGCTGATTTGATTCCGGGAAGCAGTGTACATACGAGTTAGTACTAGTGTTTAAAACAACTCGGGTGAATATGTGAATATACCCATAGAACTCCCTTGACTGTTCTATTGTCACATTTTTCACTGAACCAGCATTTGACGAGAATACCTAATTGGCAAATGTTCATGCCCGAAATTAGGTGCGGGCACTTGTTTGTCTTTTGCTCACCATCCATTGGGAAACTTAAGCCATTGGTTTAGGCAGAACTAAATGAAACAAAGGGGAAGGACACGTTTCTTTCTTTCACTTCTGTTTCCTTTATCCTTTATGAGATACTTACACTTCAATTAAAAACTACAAATAGTATCCTTTTGGCCTTCTGAGGTTTATTCTGTGGGTCTTTTCATGAGGTTATTACAAATTGTTCTAGACCAGAAATTAAACCAGCCCACTGCAGGTTATATGGACAACTAGAGCGCTTGCAAAGGCATTCCCGCTATTATGCCGTAACTATACATCTTTTAACTGCGCTAACTTACGACCACAAAGAGGCATGAAACAAGGACAGGCGTAGACTCGCAACCAGCGTTGCCGTTGGTGGCTACTTTGCGCCAAATTGGCTAACTTTCGACCCCGTTTGGCGACGAAAGTTTTTTGTTGGCTCCATGGCTACTTTATGGCTACCTTTAAACTTCTGATTTGCCTTATTAAGTAGCACTTTCTCATCATTCGGATATGAAATACATCATTTTTAAGCTTTTCTGTCGTTTCACTCCACCCACCAGCACGCTGGTGCGCATCGAGGCACCCTAACATAACTTTTACGCGCCTGCAAATACGGAGTGGCGAAGTTGCGTGCATGTTGGCGCACGCGCGGAGTGCTCATGCCGCCCGCCATCTGTGCTGATGCTAAGCGCAGGTTTCTGCGAGCAATTATGACGCGCAGTGCGTGGTCTCGTGTAAACTTGAGAAAAACAGAGATCCGCGACAAAATGAAGCCGGCGTGTACATAGTTAAGCAGATTTCACTATCTGGAGCACAACTTCTAATATGTAAACTCTGCTAATCAAATTCCGCCGGCAGCTTCAAGGAAAATATTTCAACGTGTAGTGTTCCTACTAACTTGCTGGCTGGAATATTCTGGTGTTAGTCTGCATCTGGCAAGAGCTCTATCTTTCCTATACAAACTACGCGCACGCTCAATGAATTTACAATGATTTGTTCATTTGTATGCAAGTGATCCGTGGCTTGAAGACCAAGCAATAAGGGGCAAATTGTACTCGTCTTGCTTGTTCAAAATGACTTTATTTATTGTTCAGTGCTAAAGACTCTACTGAAAATGCCGCTTCTGTTCTATTTGGCTGCAGAGTTCGCGATGATATCAAATGGCACGGCTACTTTGGCTACTTTTGCCTTGAGTTCTGGCTCCTTTCCAGTCCACCCAACGGCAACCCTGCTGGCAACTAACCTTTATTTCACAAACGTAACAAGTACATCCCAAACATACTACACTATTGCGCGTGCCTGGCAAAGCACAATTAACACTTTCCTAACACATTCCACACCATCAACTTTCTGTTCGGCATCTCGTAGCCTAACGAAACACTTCGATAAAACTCATCTCACTGTTGAGCAGATAAACTGAGGTTTCGCTGACGCATTCTTGTACCTTCTTCCTCTCTCTCGCTCGCCTAGTTCTTTCATTATTGGCCTGCACGTGCACGCCTGTCGGGGCGAGTGCTTCTTTCATGTCTCTTTGTGGTTTTACGCTTGTGCAGCTCAAAAAGGTTTGCTCAGATGCACCAATTCGCCAAACAGCAAGTTATTTTAAGCCGGGTAACCAGAAGCACGACCATGTTTTCTTTTCTTTGCGCGCTACACTCTCAGATGGAAATATCTAATCCTCGTGGGTGAGCACATATTGCAGTTTTCGAGATGAACTCAAGAATTTTTTAATAGCACACCTCGGTTTTCAGGCTTCTGAAGCTGCAGTGTCGTCTGAAAAACGCGTTTAATACGGAGCGGATGAAGATATCGTAAACATAAAAGCATTAGGCATAGAAAAATACCTACTGCGCTTTTATACTCGCTGTATTGCCACCGTTATGTAAGTACCAAACTGCATTATGGCGGTTAATTAGTTGGCAGCTTTTCAGTTTGACGTATATAGATAATGCGAATGCGAAAATGTCTCGCAGTATGGAGCATTCTGTGCAAGTGCTTAGTTTCAATGGTGATGAATGCTCGATTTTAATTTCTTCTTTGTGCTGTCAATGCAATGAGTGCAGTGGTGCAAGTCGCTGAGCTGCTTGAATGTGTTTTTCTTTCAGACAAAAGAATAATAAAGCACTGGATGTTAAGCGCGTGTCTTGTGTATTTTCAGTATTGACGTCACCAAGAATACGGCTGTCTAGGATAAACAATAATAGCTCGAGCCTTTTTTTTTTTTTAGATGTTACGATGTTGTACGAACTGTGCAATAAAAGAGTTATGAGGATACCTTTGGGATGAGGATACCGTAAGGGATACCTCTGGCTGTCTGACAATTTTTCGCTCAACATTACTGCCACACAACGCTTGATCTGAACCCGCGACCATGCTGTGCTTGCATGAGCTTACTTGTGATTGAGACACTGCGGCGAATTGGAAGATGAAACGGTGGTCCTGTTGTTAAAGCGTCATTGCGGCTGACAGAGACGAAGGGATTCGAGTGCAGGATTGACGAAAGCGGATCCTGCCCGCTAATGCCTGCAGTTTGATTAGACTGCAGGCCAATCAACGGATTGAATATTTTCGTTTGTTCCAGTCGTTTTGTAGCCACAGTCCACGCGGCCATATTCGTTACCGGTATTGTTCTTTCCTGTTACTTTGCAACCCACCATGGCCTCATCCAATTTTTGCAATTTACGCTGTACTGGATGTCACACAGGGCAGAGCACCAACAGAAAACGTTAACAATGGTGCTTGTCTGAGCTCGTTGGTTGCACATAGTGAGCAGCCAACGCTACTGACGAAGACACAGAAAGAACGACGACACACCGCTGGTGTTGGTGGGTTGTCTGGTTGTCTTTCTTTCGATGTGAGTGACGGTGCGGTTGGCTGAAAACCACCCTCACAATAGTAGACACTGAAAGCTAGATTTTTTTTTCTTTTTTGGCCTTCTTCAGGCCCCCAAAAATGTACATTTCTTACAAACTAAGTACAAGAAAAAGGGGTGTATAAAGAGGTAGTCGCCGTTTGTGTTGGAAGATATCTGCGATGCGTCATGCGTCAGCGCCATGGGATCGCAAGTAAAGATTAGAAGTCGAGAAACTATCCGACTAGCTTAACTCCAATGGTAAAAACAACACGAATTACGAAAATTTGACACCTTTTGAGATTTCTCCAGAAGTCTGCCCTCCTTAAGAAATGAGATAATGAGTGTCACCTGATCAGACTGATATGTCCTAGGCAAAGAGGATGATGGTAAAACGTTTATTTAGAAAGATGGCGCTTTGTCCTGTCCTTTGGGTCTGCTGCTTTGAGGTGATGGGAATAATTTGAAAAATAGCATAGGTAAGAGCGCTAACGTTTGCACGTGTGTTAAAGGGACACTAAGGCAAATAACAATTGATGCCAGATTGAAAGCTCAATGTATGACAACGTCTAAAACGGCAATATTATCAACATAAGTGCCCTACTTAGCGAGAAATTAAGCTAAATGTATCACACGATGAGCGCCACGAGCGGGACATTTTGGAAATGATCCCGATGACATGAGAGAGTCCGACTACAATAATTCACTCGTAATCAAACTAGCAGCAATAAAAAAAAAGAACCTTCCATGCTTCAAGAGACGTAATAAAATGCTGCTCGTTCGTTTCTGTTTGATTCATGGAAAAAAAGAACCTCTTTGGCGTTGCCATGGGGAACGGCGCGCGTGGTTCAAAGGTTCCGTTTTCGTCGAACTGCGCTTCGCCCGGCGCCCTGCTTCGCTCACGCGGTCGCGTCTCAGTGGTAGTTTCGGTATCGCGTACTGCCGCGTGTGTTTTGCGCGCTCGTGCAAGTCGCTTTGACAGAAAGTTCGCCAAAATACCGCATGCGTGTGATGTTGCCGGATGCCCGAATGGTGCACGCCGCCAGTGCCCGCCGCCACGCAGTAAAGCGGGCAACGTTGGGCACGGCAACAGTGACGTGAGAAAGACCGCTTTCAGGCGGGTGATTTACTGTGCGCTAACGCGATGCGGACCACTAAAACGTGATTTTATTTCAAAATAAGCACTTCCTTGGCACAAAAGTGGCACTGCGAGGTTTCTGGACCACTATTTCAACAATCAACGTCGACTTAATATTTGCCTTTAGTGTCCCTTGAAGTTTTTGGCTGAAGTCAAAGGTCTTGTACGAGTTGGAAGCTAGCTAAAAGGCCCCCTTCCACTGATTTAGTTAGAGACACCATGCTTCACAATGGACGAAAAAAGAAATCAAAACGAAGCGATTACGTGCTTCTTACAATGACCTGCCTTTTGTCCCTGGCTTTCTGGCAGCAAAGATGGGAACAGATCTTAGAATGCAACATTACGACCCTTTCACCGCCATTATCATGAAAAACCTGCGCGGTCATAAGCCCTGTTCTGGAAAAAATGACGGGCAGGTTAGACTGTTTAACAGAATGCCCTTGCTTTTAAGGAAAGCAGCCCTTGCCTCTTTAACAGGGAGCATTATTGAAAGTAAATAGAATGAAATGGCCAGCTAAAGTGCACAAATACTTAGATTCAGGGGCACATTAAAAAAAGCCCTAGTGGTTCAAATATACGGAGCCCTGCACTACGGCGTGCCTCGTAATCATATCGTGGTTTTGGCACGTAAAGTCGCAGAAATTATTATAAATAAAAGCATGGGCAAAGAATGGAGTAAAAAGTCAAGACAAATAGCATATAGAAAGATATATATTTACCTTGCCCAACATCGATGGGCTTCGAGTAGTTCATTAATTCTCCCTCGCACTGCGTCCTGGTTATCTCAACTGGTAGAGCAGCCAGTTTCTCGTAACACTCTCGCAGGATTCCGCAGAACTGACTTGCAGGAGGGAAGGCAGAGGGAAGCGCACAATCTGGTCGCGCAATTTAGATTGCAGCCCCAGGAGGGTGGAATTTCATTGCTTCGCCTTTACCCATTTCTGTAAATGAAAATGTAAAAAGTAAAATGAACGCGAATAAACTGGTAGGAAAATTATTTTCGGCGCCACTGTATGTGCTGGCAGCCACCATTTCAGAGAGTTGGAGAAACACATTGTTGTGAAGGAAAAATTAAACCTTTATTAACTCGGAACGAACAGCCTGTGTTTCATTTTACAGCAGGACGCAGCGCACTGTTCGCAGCACGCTGCGTGCCGACCGATTTTATACACAACGCGGAGTATCGGCCCACACGTCGTCCACACAGTTACCACAGTCTGCTGCGGCTGCACGCAAAGGGGTCGAAAGCCCTACAAGTCATTACAGTTGGCCTTGCCGTATTAACGACAACGACCGGACTTTAGAAAAGAACGAACCTTCTTGGACATGAAGGTGGCTTGTGGCCTCCCCGCTCTTGCCTTCGAGGAAGGGCGGATGTAAAAAAGGCAGCGAAGTTAACCAGAAAACTGTCCGGTTGGCAACCATAAGCTGCGGGAAAAGGAAATAGAAAGCTGATAGAGGAGTGAATGAAAGAAGGAAGTGAGCGATAAGTGCGCCGACGCGTAGGCGTGCATTCCAACACTAGTCAGAGGCGTTCGGAAAGGCCCGTAGTCCACAAGAAAGGGAAAAGTGCCTTCACTGCCTTGTGGGCCGACCAGCGATGGCGACGGTGTTCCGGAAGCACCTGCACTGACAGCAGCCGATCGTTAGTCGTCGCAATGTGTCAGAAAGTCCGCCGTCTTTCTGGGGCAAATCGAGGCCAGTAGCACAACAAAAGGTCTATGTTTTCGAACACTTTCGAACAGTTGTCCACCACCACGTAACTCCCGCATGGACCTCCCCGTCTCCATCCAAGAACTCAAGGCAGTACTCGCTTCGTGCAAACGTTCGTCTGCACCAGGACCTGACGGAATCTCCTACGGAGCCTTGCGTCATCTGGGTCAGCGCGCGAGAATTGCTCTGCTTGAGCTATATAACGAATCGTGGCAGGAGGGCACACTCCCCTTAAGTTAGAAAACCAGTCGTTTGGTACCACTGTTGAAGCCTGGCAAGTCACCGCTCGAACTGGCATCATATCGTCCGATCGCAATGGCTAGTTGCGTGGGCAAAGTGATAGAGAGGATGATCCTCGGACGCCTGTAGTGGTACATGGAATACAATAACATTTACCCGGATACCATGGCCGGCTTTCGCTGTGGTCGATCATCATTTGATAGCGTCATCGACCTAATCGCCGTCGTGGAGCACGAGAAAGGCCGGAAGCGTCTTTGCGCTTCTTTGTTCCTCGACGTCAAAGGGGCCTATGACAACGTTACTCATGAAGCCGTCCTTGCCGCGCTAGAAGACGTCGGAGTGGGCGGTCCAATGTTTAAATGGATACGCAGTTACCTCTACATGCGATCCTTTTTTATGATCACGGAGGACGGGCACACCTCCCTTCATTACAGTTATCGTGGTGTTCCCCAAGGCGGTGTGCTGAGCCCTGTGCTGTTCAATCTTACTCTGATTGCTCTCCATGCACACCTGCCAAGCACTGTTTCTCTGTCAACATACACAGACGATATCTGCGACTGGATATCTGCGGTAACTCGCCTGCAGCTGCGAGCGAGAATCCAGAGAGCTGCCACTCAAATTGCTCTGTACCTCCGTGATCGAGGTCTGGAAATTTCTACCAGAAAGTGTGCTCTTCTGGCATTTACGCATAAACCAATGACTAACTACAGTGTATCAATCAATGGTTAAAGTATACCGTATTGTCGATCACACAAGTTCGTGGGCGTCATAATAGACAGAGAAATATCATGGAGTCCTCAGGTCTCGTACCTGAAAAAGCGGTTAACAGGCATTTGTCACCTCTTCAATTTTTTCGCTTGAAAGACTTGGGGAATGTCGCCCTGTGCAATGTTACAACTGTACAGGGTGCTGTTTCTCGGTTTCCTGCGATACAGTTTGCCTGCATTAACTAACGCAAACGAGACAAGTCGACGCATGCTACATAGTGTTCCGGCCCAGACCCTCCGGATTTGTTTAGGCCTGTCTCAGAGTGCTTCAACAGCGGCGACCATAGCCATCACCAAGGACCACCTCATAAAGACTCATATTGAGGTTGAAGCGCTGAGGAACCACATAAGGCATCTTGCCCGGACTCCACACCACCACCTAGCCTCTCTACCAGCGGACAGACCACGCACCTCCTTTTGCCAAACAGTAACCACACACAGCGAATCTCTACCAACTGGCTTCACACCGGCGGCGGGACCTTCGGTTCCTCCATGGTGCCTGAATCATCAACCTGACAATACCAGGCGTCCAGAAAAAACAAGATCTGTCAGCACCAGCTCTTAAACAGCTCGCTTTACTTCTATTGCACGAGAAGTATCACGACTCGACTCACATCTACACCGACGGCTCCGTCCTACCGAGCTGTTCAACAGCGGCGGTCGTGATTCCAACGATCGCCACAACTATCAAGTTCAGGACGGCTCACCCAACAACATCGACGGCAGCAGAGCTGACAGCGCTTCGCGCCGCGGTGCTTTTCATTAACGACCAAATGAGAAAAAGGTGGACGATTTTCTGCGACTCCAAGGCGGCACTGCAGTCTCTACTGTCGACTTTACGCCGTGGTCCGCACGAACCGTTGGTATTTGAGACTACTGAGATATTCCACCACCTAACCGAGAAAGGACACCGCATTACATTTCAATGGCTACCAAGTCACTGAGGGATTATCGGTCATGAACGGGCCGATCAAGCTGCCCGTTCAGCCCATACAGAGGACCGCGACTTGTCGATACCTCTTGCTAGGACAGACGCTGCTCGGAAGCTCCGCATGCTCGCTCGCCAATGCACCATGTCAAATTGGAATGAGCCGCATTTCACGCATGCACGACTACACTCCTTTGATCCCACTTTAAGC
Source organism: Rhipicephalus sanguineus (assembly GCF_013339695.2). Classification (NCBI taxonomy): domain Eukaryota; kingdom Metazoa; phylum Arthropoda; class Arachnida; order Ixodida; family Ixodidae; genus Rhipicephalus; species Rhipicephalus sanguineus. The sequence goes on along the minus strand of NC_051182.1, from coordinate 163,411,744 downwards.
CTTCGACTCCCATCAAGACTTCGCCGAGGTGACGCTACCGTTCCGTGTAGATTATGGCTGGACGTCGCGTTTACGCATGCGTATGCATTCCGCATAGGGATGGCCGACACCACCGCCTGTGAACACTGCCGCTACGAAGAAACAATTCGACATGTTCTGTGTGACTCTCCGGAGTATAGCACACAGAGACAATCTCTTTGTCATGCTTTCAGCAAGTCAGACGACCAACCTCTCTCAGAAGAAAGACTACTACGCCATCGTCCGGACATAACGTCACAGAAGAAGGCTTTACAAGCACTACTAGCCTTCCTGCGCTCTACTGACCTGTTAGCTAACAGGCCAGTAGAGCCAGTAGAGCGCAGTTCCGCTCATAGGCGTTCTAGAACGCCTATGAGCGGAACGGTCTCGTGTGTGTGTGTGGCTGTGAATGTTTTTTTTCTTTTTATTTATTTTCTCTCTTTCGCTTTCAACCCCCTATTCCACAAACCCAGTGCAGGGTAGCATACCGGATGCAAATTTCTGGTTACCCTCCCTGCCTTCCTCTGCTCTCTCTCTCTCTCTCTCTCTCTCTCTCTCTCTCTCTATGTTTTATTCGGTGCCGCAGGCCTCGCATGCCGCACTGTCGATTACTCGCCATCCGGTCTTTATCGGCGTGAAGCTTCGCTTCTTCGTCGGCTTTCGTGGGGGTCGCCTTCACGAAGGCATACGCTTTTACCTGTAGAATTCATATTCTAAGTACAGCAGTATACCTTCTAAAAAACACATGGAATGGCGACCGGTACTTCCATCATAGTATCTGCGAAGAACGGTTAATGGTGGTGTACTAATAAATCCATAGCAGTTCTTGGAGAGCAGAACCTAAAGCATTACTGGGGGACTACTTTGGTATTCTGGCCGACATTAACTCGTTGATTGCGCCTCTAAACAATGTCGAGCATCACGTAAATATTACCCTCCTTTTTCTCACACGCTACGATTTTCCGCTCAGACAGCTCGGTCTCGAGTGTATACCGTCTGTAGAAAGCTGGAGTACCTATCTTCGGTCTGCTCTTTCGTTGGTTGCGGCATTTGTCACTCGAGTCGCGTACGCATGCTCCATAGCTCCGTGGCATGCACAGACTGTTATATGGGAACACTCTATTTTTACGCATCGCCTAGACAACTCATGAAGGAGATTCTGCGTGCAAGCTTTCCCTTAAATGTGTGGAGGCTCACGCCTTATTCGCGTTCACGTGTTCGGATATAGGTGGCGCTACACGTTTGTGGAAGACGCAGAAATAGAACTGTAAAAAGATGTCGGTGAGGGTATAGAACTCGCAGCGCATGGTTCACGCACTCGAACATAAAGATTGCGCTACAGGATCTCTGGCGTACGAGAAAACGAAGCGAAGGTGGTCTCAATAAAGTGCAGGAACCTGGCGAAAAATTCTATACCTGTATTGCAATTGTCAATATATTGCCAGCTTAAGGATTTGTGAAGGTTCTTCCTTGGTGACTTCTCGTGTGAGACACGTGGCTAAACTGGCAGAAAGATACAATGAACAGAACTAACTCGCTCTACTTCTTTTTGTGTATCCTTGTGTCAAAGTTCTCGCTATGCCTCCGTTTGTCTTTAATTCTTTTGCAATGTGCATTACATCACGAAACCAGAGTGGACGTCATGTTTGAAATCTTTAAAAGTGCCTACTCCTTTTCTTTATATGTTACTACGGCCCTATAGACAGAAAACGATGCTACAAATTCACTCTAATGGAGTCATTTACACTAAAGGTCACCATAAACGAAGGGAATGGAACGCCAAATAAAATGTACAGCATTTTGAAGCCTTTCTGTGGTTGAGAAGAGCGCTTTTTTCTGATCATGTTTTATGACAACATTTTACTCTCACGCGTAGAGCGTATTCTCGCTGTCCGCATTGCAACTTTTGCTGTGCATGTACGGCGGGCTCATTTTCGATGTTCACGATTGGTTGTTTGCTCCGTCCTAACACGCGATGAGTCACTAGTTGAGACAGAGCTTGGCACTCTTAACGCGCACCACATTTCACCGCACCAGTCGATACTTCAAAGTGATGCCTAAAGCTGCGGTGACGATGCATTTTTGTGATGCCGCTTATTAAGAGCGTCTTGAAAAGCGTTCAAGCGTAAGCGCCGTCTCTTGAAAAGAGACCTGCAGAAATTAGAAGCAACGAAAAAAAAAATAGAGGTCATACGAGGGAAGCCGTCTTTGCCACGCATCGTGAAAAGGCGGTGATAGTGTAAGCGGTATGGTAATGCATTAAATAAGGACAGCGCGTACACCTACAAGAGGGGGTCTTTTCTTCTGACCGCCGAAAAATAAAACTTGGCTCAAGCTCTTCGAGGAGCGAAGTGCAATGCGAAAGTTTTGTGACCGAGAGTGCGGAAGTAAGATCCGCTTGTTCTTCCGTCCTAAACCGGAAGCGGACGCGACTCGCGATCCGGACGCCACGGAGCGGGAGCCGAGGGAAACCAAAGGAGCTCAAAGACGTGTGAGAGGCTCAGCCACTGAAACGCATCATCAACGCGAAGACGAGCCAAGGCATAAACAAACGTTCTTTATTATTTTTTTTTCTTGCTTGCGCGCGCGCGATCAAAGCGACACTCAGTTTCCCTAAAACGACGCAGCGTTCAAATCCTCTGCGTATCTGCCTAGGAAGCGGAGGCGATGGTTTTTTGGCAAGGCAGTGCAGTAACGTGTTTCGCGGACGTCCACTGCGAATACTAGGTGTGATTCCGCTAAAAGCTGCATCTCTTTACGTTGTACCGTGAATTTCAGGCGTGCTGTCACTTTCAGGAAAATAAACAACTATTAAACCAGGAAATGATACGTGTGAGAAGGTACGCTCTTTACATGTGTTTCAGAATTCTTTTACGTTACTTCAGCAACTTCGGATGTAACGCGTGCGCCTTATTATTTCTTATGCTCGGTGTGAGCTTGCGTTTTGCGTAGCAGGTTCTACACCCGAACACATCCATCGTCCTTGGGTGGCATTCTCTTCGATATTCCAGGATGGATACTTTGCGTAGAGCCGTATGCTTGTCATTCTCGACGCCAGGCTAAAACCTTTACGGGCATACGTAAACACTGAGTCCGGAAGTAGCACGGATGCGGTGACTGTTCCGGATTGGTCGGAGATGGCGACAAAAATCGCTGCACGCATCTACCGCGAGACTGTGCATACGAGCGTAGAGACGCAGTCGCAGGCTCGAAGCTATCGTGCGCGCTACAACTAATAGATGCCGTAAAAACTTACAAAAAAGAAAAGATAGGCTGGGAGGAGCGTTGTGTGCTCCGAGGATGTAGTGGGAGGAACGGCGAGCATTAGGGCACAAAGGAAGGAGCGGAAAAGATTCGAGCCACCTCCCCCTTCGTCTCGTGAAAACGAGTTCGCATCAATGAAAGGATGCTGCTCGATTCCTTTGGGAAGAGAAAACACGGACGAGACGACACCCCGAGCTTTTTTGAGGCAGAAAGTGGCAAAAAAAAAAGAATGGCAGGGCTCGGCTCTCTCGGGCCGCCATCTTTGATGCACAGCGATTCATCTTCCTTTGTGCACTCGCTTCCGCGTTAGTGTCGTACACTCTTTCCCCTCCGTTGCGCCTTCGTTTTACGCTGCGTGTCGCGGCATTTTTTTGTTTTTTCAGGCGCGTGTTTACTGTGTCTTTTTAAAACTTTTTGTTGCCATTAAATTCTTTCTTTCGTTGTCTCTCTTGGTAGTCGGATGGTGGGAACGAGACCTCCCGTTCGTCTTACGCGGTGAATGTAGAAGTTATTTTCGTGCTGCGCGGAAATTACAGGCAGAAACAACTGCATGCGGCGTCCACTCTTTCTGCATTCACACTTGGCCACGAATAACCAGTATCTGCGGTTGGTTATATAGCGACACCCACCAATGAGCCGTGGAAAACTTATTCGATCATGCACGCAAGTTAGTCAAGTCTATTCTGAAGCACCCTACACGAACGTACGCTGTTATAAAACATCAATACATGATCGTTAAATAATCAACAAGGAAAAACAATGCTGAGAAAAATTTGCGAGGCTGTATATATAAAGAAAGATACAGGAGCATAGAGGAGCATACAGGAGATACAGGAGATACAGGAGTGCGCCTTCAGTCATGCTTACGCTTACAGTAAGTACACACAAGATACGAGCGTACGTATTAAATTGTAAAAAAGTTGGTGAGAAAGAAAAAAACACGTGATCTTACAGGTCCCATAGGCTTCATTTTTTTATTGATCATTCCAGCCCAGGCAGTCCTTGACCATTCTTTGATCTCACAATATGCCGGTTGGTATAGCGTGGCTGCGCTCACTCCTTTCCTGGTCGTCGCCAGTATCGTCACTGTTAGGAAAGTATATACTGTGAAAAAAAACTGACTATTTTGGTTTGTTTTCTTATTTTCATAAGCAGCACTTTGACAACAACAAATATCCACTGCGAATTATATGTTCACATATGACAGAAATGGATCCTTACCCGCAATTTCTTGCAACGTTTATCTATTACATCATGACAGAGCACCGTAGCTAGGAAAAGAAGACGCCATCCGCGTATATAAATGAATGTAAACCACTTGGAAACAAAGTGTTTCGTACGTGCCTGACTTATACGTCGGACTTGTCATGTCAATAAAACGGCTTTTCTTTTAGATGCGAAGCAGCTTTTGCGCTGGGCTGTATCCGTAGTTCCATTGGCGACCGTCCGCTTTCTACCACCCAGCATAGCCATCCGAGCGCGCGCTCGCGGCAAGGAGAAGTCTTCTTCCTCTTGTTCTTCGACCGCCTTGATGACGATACGTGCAGAGCACTTTAGGGACCCGGGCTGCCGTATGCTGTCCTAGCTTGGCGTAACGCAGGCAAAACCATGTGTGCTGGCAGCGTTAGCGCGTTCGGGCCATTGTAAGGGGCTGGGTAAGACGCTGTGGCCTCTCCCCCTTACACTCTCTCAGCAATCACGTGATAGCGTCGGGGAGCGAGATTCTGCAGACGCGCGATGAACCCGCGTGGTGTGCTCCAACAAGAGTTCGGGACGAGTAACAGCAACAGCAACTACAGTGATTCATGGTGTGCTCCACTTGCAAGGACGCGTTAATATCGGGCAAGGTGCCCGTGATGAGTCGACCCATGCGCTGCTTCGCATCGCCACATGGCTCGCTTTAGTGGGAAATGGTGTAATTTTTTTCAATAACTACAGGCTCAGCTAACACTAACTGCGGAAACCTGTTTTGTCTTTATTCCGACAGTAAGAGTTTTACAGCGAATCCGTTTATGAGAAGAATAATGCTTGTACGTCCGCGTCCTTGCATCCATGGCAGAGATATGGGCCGATCCCGAAGGTATCCAGTCTGACAGTGTAAAGCGGCAATGTCACATGACGTCATCACTAGCTTCATCACATGACCTCATGCGATGACGTCAATGCGGGTGTCATGAGATGTACTTCGTGACGTGTGTTTGCTAGTCATGGGTGGTCATGCCGACGCTCGATGGATGGAAGGCGTATCCTTCGCTTTGTGGGGCCTTTTCGCATTAATATACATGTACCCGTGTCTAACCCTGTGTGATGCGCTACAGCTTCGCTGGTCATAGACCTTCACATACTGCAATGGATCCTCATCTTTCGAATGGTAAACATTCCAGGGCTGCTTCCCTCGAAAAACCCTGTGTCTGTCCTTGCGCACTGAAGTAGATGTGCAATAGGGCCTTATGTAGGTGCCTATGACAATGTCGTAATAGCGCAGAAAAAAAGCAGGACAGTACAGTTGCCGCTGCAAGTAACGATGATTTACAGTCATCGCAGAAAGAAGGTGGGCCACTGCAACTACCGCAAAAGGCAACCGCACTGTACAGGATAATAATAGCTGCGTTTCTTAAATGATGGCTAATGTCGGCTGGTGTCTGCATATGTTGGTTAAATAACAGAATCCCAAATAGTGCTTAAGCACCATTTCGCAATAGCCCAGTTGTAGTGAATCCTTTAAAGTATATGCTAAGTATCAGAAAGGGCCTCGCGGAAGATTAGTTTTTTCGGTCTATCGCGGAACTGCACTAATGCTCTCAGAGACGCTCAGCGAATGAAGCAAAATGGTGACTGCTTCCTCGCGATTAACTTTTCCTTTTTTTTCGCAAAAAAAAAGAAACCTCTCTTCAAAGGTCGTAAAGTGGATGACGCGTCGTTACGCATCGCTCCGAGCGAGCCGATATCGGCACCGCTCCGCCATGATCGCGAAAATCCTGAGCCGGCAACGCTTAGGACTCGCTGCCGTTACCAAGAGTTAATTTGGGGGCACTTATCATTTGCGAACATTTTAGCGCACCGATGAGAAGTAATTCTGCAATCGAGGATTCTTCTTTCTTTTCTGTTGCATTGCTGCTCCCTAAAGCTCCCGTTTGTCCTCTGAAGGGCCCAGAATTTTCGTGCTTAATTACCTCGACGAAACGGGCTCTTCAGTAACAGCTGACTTTAGAGCGTATTAGCCACTGCTGCTGTCGTGTTTTTCGGAAAGGAAGTTGGTGACACCCACCTACTGAACCGAGGAGACACACTTAATTACCGTCGAAAGTATTTACGACACCGATGTTCGAGTCTCTTTAGACGGAGTCGCGTCAAACCGGACGTAGCTATGTCTCGTTTCACCAGCTGGATTGTCATTTATTGCTTACGCCTAATCGTGACTAACTTCTTTTGGACTTCTTTATTTCGGTCTGTTCCTATTGTTTCGAGGCACCAGCGAAACGCGAGAAGCTGCCTTTTCGGATGATTATTATACATTTCTTGTTCTTGGAAGTATCATCGCCTCCCGGTTTTGTGTGGCTACATGGACTACGTCTATTTAGTGCCACCATTTACTAGTGGGGACTTCATCACAAACGGAAATATTTATCCCTATTACCTCTTGCGGCGAATGATGCACGATGTTTCTTGAACAAACTCTGTGGTCGATTGTCCAAAGAGACTTGGTTCGCCAATGGAGCTCAAAACTCTCAACTATATACAATCGATCCTGGGATGGAATTTCAAATTCCAATTAAAATAAGCCGTTCTGTAGAAACAGTAATTCACAGACTTCGTCTAGGCACAGCCTAGACGAAGTCTGTATAGGATAAGAAAAATTAACTGCGCTACATGTACATGTGAAGAGGCAGAAGAAGACATAGAACACCTCCTTCTACACTGCAAAAATTATGCTGTTCCCCGTAAAAAATTCTTACAAACACTAAACAGATTGGACAGACGGCCGCTATCATTAGCAAAAGTATTGGGTCCATGGCCAACTGAAACTCTTCAAAACATTGCTGCACGCGCCCTAGTACAGTTTTTAGAAGAGTCGGGAATATCAAAAAGATATTGATTCATATTTGATTCAAGATTGATTCCAGACAGCTGTGTTTAAAATGTGTTTAAAGTGTGGGCAATGCCCAGTGACTTTTATGTGATGTGATCGCACTATACAAATGACTGTGGCACTGTGGGTTGAACTCTTCGGCAAAGTACAAACGATTCTTGTGTGTCTTGTGTCTTGTGTGTGGACATTGTTGTCATCACGTGAACATTATGCATGACGTGTGAACATTCCTTTTCAATGGACATTGCCGTGAGTGAGTGTACTTTTATTTATAAGTTCGTGACGCTAATTAATAAGTAAGGGAAGAGGAGTAGCCGGAGCCATGTATAGGCACCAACCTCTCCTTAAACACATTTAATAAAAAAAACGTAAATATATGGGCGGCCATTCAATCGGACATTAACGCTTTCAATTCATTAACGCGTTTGTGGTGTCCTGTTCTCTTTCTTGTGTCCGTGTTTGCACGCCCTGTCTCTTTTTAGAATTAACGCTTTCGTTTTCACAACTCATAAGGAGTGCTTAGATGTCCCCAAATATTTGTTTAATAGTTTTCTATCCCCGTAGATATGGCAGTTTATGGCAGGCAATTGAGCTAACAGCTATCTCCTATACAAGAATAAGTAAAATCCTGCCATTTTACCTCCCAGCAGTATTATAATAAATAGAGCATATCACCACGCTGAGTACATGTTTAAAAACTTATGCCAAACAAATAAAGAAAAGCATGCTTCCTTTCGATTTAAGGGCAACAACGTTGAAACGTGACATTTTTTCAGCAAAATATTGACATAGAGACGGTGAACTTCAGATCAGCAGGAAAACGAGTAGAGCAAAAGGTAGACTGGAAAAAAGAAAAGAAGATGAAGAGAGAGGCGGATTTATGTTCCCTCATGCCCGTGTTTTACTGCTTATTCTACGGGTATGCTTTTTTTATAAAATATGTAATATGATGACGTAAAATAAGCATATTTTTCTTCAAGTGTTACGCATATCTTTGTGTGTATTTTGGGATTGACTGGAGTGCTCGACCAGTAAACATACGTTGCACTTGCCACCAAGAATAAAGTGACGTGAAATGCTGAATGCAGCGAGATAATTGCTAGCGTAGCAAAGCGAAGGATTTGGAGCCACTCGTAGTACGAGGACCGGAAATTTGAGCCACAAGACGGGGAGTTCGTCGCCATGCGCGTCTGGCATGAGACAGAGCCAGGTCTAGACAGAGCCTAGATTATGAATGAAAAGCTTGCTCAATCGCCCACTTTGGTAAAACAGAGAGGTGGTTCCGCTCGGTAGCGTAGGTAAACAAAATGGCGCCTGATGAACAACGGAGGCAGCCAGTGTCTATAATAATCGTTGAGGTTTAACGTCCCAAAGCCACGATATGATTATGAGAGACGCGAGGCAGCCAGTGTCATTGAAGGCAAGTATTCAAGCGTGGAAAGCGGATAAAAATAACAAATACCTGAATAAAAGCAGCGAGGACGGGCCCTATAGTGAAAGTAAGAAGCGCTGCACTTCAGAATTGCCGGCTGGTGTGACGAGCTGCTCAAAACAAAAGAGAACAGAGGGAACAAGAGTCCCTCGCGACGAGTGAAACTGATATCGAGTCACATGAGCTAAACGAACAGGAAACAAAGCAAAACTGTATCACGAAGGGTTGAGGGCGCGAGCACTCTAACGGGCATCAATCATGGCCCAGTTCGTGCCGGGCGGGAACTCGAGACAGCTTGACGCCCCCTGCTCTACCAGAAAGTCAGGCCAGCTACTTCGTTGGCAGGGAGAGAGAAAAGCCTCGAAGAACACGTGACGTGTCGGTTGTGTTTCTCGTGCGCCTTTCATTTTGCGTCGTTTCTATTTTGCGCACAACCAATAGAAACAAGGCGAAGAGTTGTGAAGCGGCGCAGGGGTCAAACGAAATTAGACAGCTCTGAAGTCGCTGGAGACAGCGGCCACCATCAAGGAGGATAAATTGGGCGCGAGATGCGAGGCCGAAGAACGGTGCATTCGGTCTCTCGAGGAAGGCGCAGGTTTCCTTTTGAGTCATTTACAGCGAACACAGACTCTCATTCCGACTCCTAGGTAAAATCGAAGAACGCTGTGAAGAAAAGCAAGACGTGATTAAGCCGTGCGCCTCTACATGATCCAAGGGTATCGGAAAAGAGCGCGGAACCAAAGCAGTGTATTGACATGGTTGCGAAATCGCACTGCCCTCGCTATTCTCAAGAGAGCCACGTCAGCGAGAGTTATGTTGCCTGTGCAGTTTACTTACTAGGGCACTTTGATGAAGCGAATGCTCATTCGGCGAAAGCATATTCCTGCGCCTATAAGAGCAAGCTTTGCTACGTGGACTTTATATGCGTGGTAACATAGAAAAGTCGCTCTTGCGCCGATATCCATTAGATCTTTTTTCAAAACCTAAAGTTAGAATACACCGGTTCCTGTGGTCAGATTTGCGATTTTTGTCGAGTCAGCTACAGCACAATGTTATCAAAGATATCATATATTAACAGCGCAGCCGTTTAAGGCAGCCGTAACTTGTGCGGCCTATCAGCTATGTGCCACAAAAATTGGGTAAATCCCACTACTCGCCACTGGTCCACTATAAAGGAAGGATACAACAGTTAGGCCAACACAATAGGGAACGCGAAAGACAAAGGCGGCTGCGAGAAGACCCCAAAGCAATGGAAGCCCTACGCCAACGACGACCCGAGCGTAGATCCACGAGATGTGCGAACGCTTGGCTTCAGCGCGAGTTTCTCTCTGTGGAGTGGACAACCGTGTCGTGTCTGTAACTGCGTGTGCTTTAACTCGAACCTCTCTGCGCTAAGAATCAACGTAGAAACAACACAGCATCACTATAGCTAAAGCCTCGGAACGACCTAGAAGCAACCTAGAAACAACCCTCATCAGCTAGCTAAGGCCTAGACACAACCAAAAAGCAACCAGATTAATCTTGAAAATCAGCCAGTTTCGCTGTTTCAAGGCTTGCGTAGCTAAATTCAAGGTTGGCAAATTTTTTGGATATATGTGAAGTGATATTAGCGTCATATTAGGCAAGCAGACTATGTAAAGATCCTGACATTCAAAATATGAGCAGATGCAATGACTAACCATGGATCCCTACCTATTTCAGTTGTAATACCTACTCTGACATGTATATATATACATGTCAGAGTATGCGAATATATATATATATATATATATATATATATATATATATATATATATATATATATATATATATATATATATATATATATATATATATATATATATGTATGCTTTGCGAAGTAGAGGACGGGCAACACGAAAACTTTTTATTAATCCGACGTTTCAGCCGGGGACCGGCCTTCATCAGGGAGGCCGGTCCCCGGCCTCCCTGATGTATATGTATATATATATATATGTATATATATATATATATATACATATATATATATATATATATATATATATATATATATATATATATATATATATATATATATATATATATATATATATATATATATATATATATATATATATATATATATATATAGACGATTTTCCAAAGCTGGTTTATTAAATCAAACTAGATGGCACCACTGGCGCCACCGCACCGTGGCCGTCCCCCGTCCCCCTACCGTGGCTGCCGTGGCCGTCTCCATGGCCATCCCCCTGCCGTGGCCTTTGGCAGCGCTGCTCAATATGTCTCCATCCGCGTCGCGTCGTCTGCTCGGCGTTCCCATAGCGTCTGCGCGCACACGAGTAAAAGCGAGCAGACGGCGCAGACGGCAGCGCCGGAAAAGTAAACATGGCGGCACCTGTGGATGTAGCTTCCTTCCGCCTCGAATTTATCACGTCGTCGTCCTGCGCTGTGTGGCCTGTAAGTTCAAAACCTACGCATTTACTTGCTTTATATTCGCGTCCTGAAGCTTCGAGAGCGATGTACTCGTCGGTATTTTGCAGTATTTCCAAGATTCATTCTCATATTGTCCGAGACAAGGCTTAGCAGGCATGGCTAAATAAACACAGCTGATCGGAATAATAAAGACAAAGCATACCTGACGTTTCTTCTCCAGCGTGAGCTGACACAAAGCGATGGCAGATTTTGCCATTTATTTATTGCTGTGAGGACAGTGGGCGAGTAGCAAGCGCGAGTTCGGATCAAAGCGGGGCGTCGCGTCTGCATGGGTGCTGCCATGTTGGCTTGTAACCCCAGCTACTGGCGGTTGCTAATACAACAATTAAAGACATACACCATAAATACGACGCAGATTAAACATATCCCTTATCGTTGTGGCGTGGTACGTACCAAACAAACGCAAATGTCTCAACGTTTTCAACTCTGAGGCGATTACATGTAGAACTATGTTTTGCTGCGCAAGCATGTGACTTGCTTACACCCTGCAGCAACCAGCTTGTGTAGTACGGCCACGGCCGCTTCGCTGGCCCAATGCGTTGGCTGGGGCAAATGGCTGGGGGAAGGCCAGTTACGATCACGTGATCAAACATGGCAGCGGCCGTGCGCCGCTGCGGAAAATCGTCTATATATATATATACGAACGCTTGGCTTTTTTTTTTTTTCGAGTACTTCTCGACTAGTGCTATGCGGGTGACAAGTAGGTCAGGTATGCGAACAGATGCTGCCCCTAGATAGCTCCTTATCGGTGCCTTCCATATTAACATTACTCAAAAGGGCTAACAACACGAATACCCGCCGCCAGGGGTACATCAAGGGGGGGGGGGTGAGAAAGGGGGGAGGAGGCGCCTTATCCGCTACATCCGAAAAGAGGCACAAGTTTCGTAAATATACTGGAAGCCAGATTAGAGGTTCGTAGCCAACGACCGTCGCTGTCTGCTCGGCTGAACCGCCGACGCCATCTTGGTTCTCAGCCTTGCTAGCCCACTGGTCATCATGTTTGCTCTGTGAAGGCCCGGTTTATGATCCGTTTGCTCGGTCCACTCCGTCTTACTTGGCTTCTTCTTTAGGAAATTCTTTAACCGTGTGGTTGCGGATTACGTGCAGCCGAAGGTTTGCGTCAGCTGGGTGTAATGACGGTCCGGTGCTTGCGACGCCATCTTATAGCACGAGCGCCACTCTCTCGCCGCTCGTCTGAGCTGTTCTGCGTGGTTGGCGTCACTAGTGTAATGATTGTGCTTGCCGAGCGGACCTTCCATAAATAGCCCGCTAACGAAGTATCGATGCTATACAGCGGAAATCTGCTGTGGAAGTCTGCAGGAATGGCGACTCGCTGTTATTAAAGTAGCGATTGTTTCTCACGTGGAGAAGGCGTTGCTGCTCTGCATTGTAGATGGTTAAGTGTCTCAAAGAAAGACAGAGAGAGATTACGGAAAGTCAGAGAGGTTAAGTGGAAGAGAACATCAGGTTTGCTACCCTATATTAGGGAAAAAGAAATGGCCATATAAAGATTGTCTCGTGTTGGCTTTACACCGCGGACCGCACGGTCAGCTAGTCCTAGAAATTGGGTGGTTACTTCATCATCTCGTCGAGCAAGGACACTACGTTAGGGTTAGGTTTCAGTGACTCCCGAACCACTATGGCATGATGGGTAAAGAATGTCTTGATGCAGCTGCTCATTCTGCCCGTGAAGCGCGCCTTCAAGAATCCCTGCTGCTCTCAAGCACAGATTAAACAGCGGAAATTCGCGTGCTTGTAAATGGAGGCATAATATCCTTATAGAACACACCGAGTTCTCAACACACGCGTTTGAACCGAATGGACACTTGCCTTCGACTTCGTTCTCCATCTCGACAATAACGTACAATTTCAATGAAAGACAAGGCAATGCCCGGCGTTGCATAAGTGCCGCTATGCTGCCTGCAGTGTCAGTGGCCCGCCCGCGTCACTCGGGAGCCAGTAACCTACGCCGTGCCGCTTCGTGGTTTTCTCTATTTTGCCAGTGTCACTACTGCCAGAGACAGCGTCGACCGCAACGTGCGGTTGCACCGTTGACATCATACATGACGGTTCTCCTCAGGTCACGTGATCTCGAGTTGTTGAAGGGAAAAAAAATCACAGCATATCCACGGAGTGAATGATGATGAGTGGGCGAAGCTGCGGAGGTTCATCGGTAAACCGTGAATCTTCCGTGAATTCTGCCCAGTACATCATCACCGACGTGAGATCGGGCGCGTTTATACTAAAGGTTCGATGAGTTATGACGACTTGCAGCGCACTTTAATTTTACATGTACGCTGTGAATTTTCATTGTTTAGAAAACCATTGCTTAGAAAACATCTGGCGTCTTTCGTTAAGCAGCTGGCGTCTTTTCGTTTTGCTTTAGAAACATCTGGCGTTCTTTCGTTTTGCTTTTACAAAACATCTGGCGTCTTTTGTTGGTTTATTTCATCAATCAACGGCGTTTTGAACAAAATTTTTATTGTTTAATCACGCACAGGAGAAATCTCACCAGGCACTACCTTGGAGGTAAAGAATGGCTGCTAATGGGAATGAGAGACAGAAGAAGTCGGCTTTTAGCTAACGCTGCGAATTTTTTATTGTTCAACAACGCACAGGAAAAATCTCCCACCGGCACCACCTTGCAGGTCAAAGCGTAAGACTGGTTACATACTACGCTACGAGGGACGAACGGGTGCCGCTATAAGGAGCTTCGCCCCTAAAAAGACACCCAATACTGCAAGTCAAATTACCGATGGCTCACGTTTCTGTTAAGAAACTACGATAGCAAGCACTGTATCTGCCAGCATTCGCAACGACCCCGCATCTGTCGAGACTATTCGGGAAGTTTCTTCTCATTCGCTCGTACGTGTGCACCTTGGGCATTCTAGATGGTTGCTGCAGTACATGACAGCGTACGACAAAATATTGGTATCCCGTGATGACACCGTAAGTATTGTGTAATTACTGATTTGTAGTTTTTTGCGCGCAGTATTCAGTCACGCGAATTCACAGTAATATTTCTCGCTCTGCTTATCCCGAAGCGTTTTTTCGGCATAAATTGTGTAATAGAACGTTCCACCCGAAGTCCGTCTAGAGCACGGAGATCTAGAGAGAAAAGAATATTGCGTCGATTCCCCGCCGCTCGTGCACAGACGTGCCTTCTGGACAAATAATTATATTCTGTTACGCACAAGTCTGCTTCTACATGTCCCTCCGTTTTTCGATGCACCGCGATTCTCGTAGATAAGCGCCTTCAGCTGTGGCAAGCATTCTCCGGTTACACATATACTCGTATACATCAAGCTGAAAAAAAATGCCTCTTTTGGTGCAGATGTGACTCTGTACCAGACAAACTGCACTGTCGCTTTCTGTTCCAATTGAACAGTGGACTTTGCAAAACGAGAAGAAGAAAGAAAAAGCGCGTAATGGCTTCCAGTATACGTCACTGCGAGGGGGAGGCAGTCAGTTAAGTAGGCAGATGAGATGAAGTTTCGTGCGGATGACGCGGCCGCAGCAAGCACAGGACCGGGTTGACTGGCGAAACATGGGAGATGACTTTGCCCTGCAGTGGGTGCAGTCAGGCTGCTGCTGCTGCTGCTGCTGCTGCTGCTGCTGCTGCTGCTGCTGCTGCTGCTGATATGTCACTCGTGACGACGTAAGGGAACATTTTTTTTGGCCAGACTAATTTCTGAGTGCCACCGGGGCACGAAATTGGTTAACGTATTTCCCTTTTTCTCAAGTCAGTATAGGCATCAAAATAATCTGCACTAACTAACCGCAAGTAAATTATTTGCAGAGCACATCAAAATATGGACGGCACAGCAAAATTGGCAAAACACAAGCGCTGTAACCGACATATTTTGCGTACATCTGCGTTTTGTCTCTCTTAGCAAAAGTGCGAGCGCCAAGTTGTTACGCATAGGAAGGTGTACGCGGCATAGAAGCAGAAGCAAGAAAAAAAGACACTGTAGCAACTAACTCAACGAACTTTCGGGCAACGATCTCACGTCCACGCCGGCTATGCCAGGAGAAATAAAGGCCGCAGGAGCAAGACAAGCACTAAATACATGGATGGATTAGGTCCGCAACTTCATGTATTTATGTCTTCCTACTCGGCTCGCTGTTCACGACCATTCGCGCAAGCAAACTCTATAGGGCTAAGACACAGGAAGTGTTCCGAGCTGCTCGTGCTTCCGGTCACTCAATCTAGCTGAACTGCACCTTTTTTTCTTTCCGCTTCCGGCTGCCTTCCTGTTTACTTCTCTTTCATCGCAGGCGGAACTCGAGCAAAGACAAAAACGCTGGCCTGCTCTCCTCTCACTCGTCGTCTGCTAGGTTTAGTTCCGGTTTCAACAAGCTGCCCGTTGCTATCGTCTGCTCACGTCCCACATGCCTATTCTGGCTGTATGTTTATTCGTGTTCGTGCGTTTCCTTTCTATATTAATCTTGGTGTGGCGACTTGTTATCTGTGTGCGTGCGTTATCGATGCCGTCCCAGTACGCGCTCGAGTGGGTCGCTCCAGAGAGTGCGCTAGGAAAAAGCAACGTATCTACGCCATACAGCAAACCAACTAACAAACCGCCTCGTTTCGGCCAAATAAAACATTCCAGAACAAAACAAACGACACTAACCCGCGCTGAAGGACCGATCGAAACGAATGGCTGAAGCCGAGAGGAAGAGAAACAGCCGAGGATGTCGCAGAAATTAAGACTAACGACCAACGTCTGGAGGCTCCGGTCGTCTGCCAGTGATAGAGGGTTCTTGCTGCGCATGCGCTGATCTTTTCCGGGGATAGAAAAGTAGCAGGAAGTTGGTCTTACTCGGAAGGACGTCGAAATCACTGCTTTTGCTCGAACACTATCTTGTCAAAGACACCCAGCAGAACCAGGGCACATAGACCGAATTCCGAAAGCTCATCGTAACGTCGTCTGAAAAAGGCCAACAGTGAAGTCTGACAATTATTAGGTCTTTAGAAAATGCGTAATTATTGAAATTCTAAGAGGCGAATGAGGGCCAGCATATATACTACTGAAGGTATGTGTGCGGCAGAAAAAAAGTACTCTCTCTTTCCTCTCTCGAGAGAAAATGTATTCGTAAGCAATAAACGAGAACCTGAGCCGATTACCAGCCTTGTGGGCAAACTAACATATTTTATAGGGGTCATGACACGATCAGCCAATAAATTTCGCTTTTCAGCGCAAAATAAAAGTAGAGGGTTTATTGTGCCTGTACGTACTTGAAAAATGGAATGTAAAACAATATTTCAGTGCAAAATGAACCCTAGAAGTCGTGGGCTATAAACCCCGCCCACCGCAGGCGACCGCCATTTTTCCATAGCGTAGTGACGTGATGTGTTGCATGGAGCGGAGCCGTCGTCTTTTGCTAAAGATTCACTGCTGCAAATCGTTCAATTTCAATATCAAGCTGAAGAAAACTGAAACAGCTGAATTGCATTGCAGCTGACCACGTAACAAAATGGTTCGTCAGAATGCAGACACTCGTAAAGCCTGCAGCTTGTTACGTCACAGCTTGCGAGTGCGCCAGTGTTGCCAGACTCTCAGGCCGTTGGGGTGTTTATAAAAATCTTCATATAAATTAAGTGCGCGACCAATTGTGCTAAAATTTGGCCAGCTTGTTTGCGAACGCACAAGGATTAAAGAAGGCCCTTGCAACACTTTTCCAAGTAGCCATGGAAGGGCTTCACTAAAGGAGCTTACTGCCTCACGAATCAAACGCCGCAAAAATTTTTAGAATCCGTCCAGTACGAGCGGAGTTACAAATATTTGTCGCACGCTGTAATTACTTTCTCTCTGCCCTCGTCCTGACGAAAGTGCTGGAAGCTAAGCAGGGAGGGGTGGCATGGAGGAAGAAGGTACGTCACGCGCGCCTCCTAACCTTGAGCACTTTTTTTGTTGTTGTTGTTTTATTCGAACGCGTGGCGTACTTTCAGTGCAATCGCGCTCGCGTGCGTGGGCGAGTGGCGGCCTCTCGGGGCAGCCGCAGTAACTACTGAGCGCCATGTTCCAATCAACCAATGGTGTGGAACCTGCCTGTGACGCCGCAAGCATCATCAGGAAGCGTTGTTTTAGCTGACTTTGCGAATTTATTGCAAATCCCAGGCCGCGTGCTCTCGGGAGCCTCGACTACCGATCGGCAGCGTTTTTCGACCATGCTGAAAAAGTGTTGTAGGGCCCTTTTACCCGCATAACACATATTAAGATCGAAAATCGGGTGTCATGGTTCCTTTAAGGCTGTGTACCCAGACAACACACTACATCCCAGGGACTTCCCAAAAAAGTCCAAACGTCCCACATCCCAACAAGGTGGTTTTTAGGATGTCCTTTAGACATGTGCATAGGGATCATTCCTAAAACATCCCTTGTAGGATCTGATTGGGACTTCAAGTTAGCGGTGAAAGAAGCTACCATGTTGAAAATTGGCGATCCTAAACAATCGGAAACAGCAACTCCGCCGGAGAGCATGGTTGGCGCGCGTGCACAATTGCATATCTACATGCACATGAAAAACAATATATTTTGTGAAAGTGTTCGTTTGTTTTTTTTTTTTTGTTTCTTTCTAAATGTCGCGCCGTTATGAGGACGAGGGATCCATTGCTGTCTGCGTGAGCAAGTGTTGCACTTGGTAAAGGCGGTACAGCGGTACGGCGCACGTACTCGAGCCCAGGTCGTGCTCGCGCCACGCACGCCGTGCTTTTCGTGAAAGATCAGAGAACGGCGGCCGCAATGGCCGCACCGCACGAGCGGTGGTGTGGTGGTGTCGTATTTATAAAAACACCGACATATTAACTTTAGAAGAATTGAATGAAATATTGTTATTTTATTGTTTTCTTTCTTAGGTTTAATACGCAATTGTTCTTTAATTGCGCATACTGCGAGCCAACACCTGCTCAAATAGTGGACGATTTGCTGCGAGCACTGCGCAGACATTGCCATCGCCATCATGGCGCCCGGCGTGTTTGGGTTGGCCTCGTTTTTAGGTGTTTGATCCGTGACGTTTCGTCGAAAAATCACAAGCGCGCATGCCGTAGGTGTTTGCCTGGTTGCAAGATCTTGCCGATTTCAACGTTTTTCCACCTCTTCGGTAAGTACTTGACATGCCTGGATTACTGCAATCAGCACGTTCTTAGCACTTTCTTCTTTGGCTCCCCACCGCGCTCAGGTTGGCGTACGCTGAACTGGACCCTCGCTGCAAGAATGGCACGTGGGAGTAAGTTTTATTTGTGACGCGATTTGGTTTATCTTCCGCAGAAACTGTTAAGCTCACAATGCTGATATGTTGTTGTCGGCCACGTGTGTAGATTGACACCGCGATCGTGGAACACATGGCTGATCTGCCTCGAATAACTGCAAGCCGGTGCGTGCGTAGTGCCGTGGAGAACGATCAGAAGTCCTGGACGACAAAGAAAAAAACTTCAAAGGTTTGTTGTACATGTTTTCCACGGCAACTGACATAAACGTAAAAAAAATTGGAATGGTCAAATGCATGTGTCAAGTTTAACCATTTGTAGTGGGCTGTAGACATGAATTAAGCATTGCTGCACACAAGACTGGCTTGCCCTCAGTTTATGCCCAGTACCAAATTTTTTGCTCTCATTATGACACCATTTGTAAGAAAAGCCACAACTTATGTTCAAAACAGCGCATATTCTTGCTATTCTTTTATTCAGTTGCACGTGTGAGTCCTGCTGCTGGCCATCAGTTAGCCGGTTATCAGAAGAAAAGGGCACAGCCCAGTTTTGTACTGGTATATACCGTATCGTTTGTGATTATGATCATGATTTTTGTCTTACTGAAACAAGAAACTGAAAAATATATGTTGGTGTTTCTGCTACATCTCTATGAAGCAGCAGAACCTGTTGCTCAGTCACTTGGTGCATATTAGCAACTGGCACCTTGTCTGGCTTCCCGATACCTCCGCCTTTTTTCAGTGCATGTTGTTTTCATCCTTTACCAGCAGTCAAGTAGGTTCACACAACCGAAATGACCAGCTAGCCCACTCTGTTTGTCAAGTAGGTTTTACTTCCAAACAAATGTACCACATTTGTGATATGCACTGTTGCTCAATGATATTCTTTTTGCATGTGCTAGCTGTGTACACATATTACATGATCTTTTTTCTTTTTTTTCAGCTGCTTCTAGTAGTGGTGCACCTGGTGTGCACCTTTACCCCACATGTCTGCACCTTTGCCTGCCGGTAATGACATAGAATGTGCTCAGCTTCCTGGACATAGGCATGCAGGTTACGAGACGGAAAACGTGCAGCTTAGACTTCATGCTTGTAAATGCGAAAGTCGTAACCGACATAATTAAGTAAGCTAAAAGGAGAAATTTCTGCTTATGAGCAAGTAATTATGAAGCAGGCTTTACTCCTCTTAAACTAGCAGACATGCAACAACACAGTTGTGCTATGTTTGTTTTGTGCGCCACTTTCATGCATATTTGTGCTTGCAGTGGATATGCATATACATGAAGGATTTGTTTTTGTTTTCCTCAGCTGCCTCTGCGAACCCCGCTCCTGGACAACAGCTGGGAGGCTCTGTGTTTAAACGCGTGCACCTTGGACGTCATGCTCGTAAATACCAATTCCTTTGTCATTCCTGGCATGAATTTCGTTGGTAAAGCAATAAGTAAAATTGTGCATTGTTGTTTACAAGCACTTCAGTATGAACCAGGCTTAAAGGAGAAGGGACCGACAACTGGCCTGAACTTGTCATTAGATCCTGTCAGAAATGAAAAGACCGCGCTATATACTGACATATTCCAGCATCCTTTTCGCGCTGTGAGTAGGATTTGTATCTCTAAATTGTGTTTAAAAGTAACAAAAAAAAGGCATGTTGTGCAACCTATCGCAAGAGCCTTGAAGCTAGATTGCGGAGTTGATCACTTTGCTGTACAAAGTCACGTAGTCTGATACCGTCATGTGTGCCATTATTGGTCCTAAAAATATTAGTATGTATATTACTATCCATCCCCGCTCTATTCTGTGCTGCTTATGAGGTAAAAGGAGTTGCATGGTGACAAGTAACGGCGCTGCCTTCGCGGTAGCCAGTGGACCATGTCGAGCCGCAGCGCATGCGCGCGAGTACACACACACGCAGTAAACCGCCGCGCTCGAACACGAACCGCTGTCACGCTCACTGTTTGCAACATGTCTTGTCACGTGTGTATACGACTTCATATCCGTCGCAGATAGAAAAATTCGAATTACAAATGTTTCACGGCAATTTCCACATCACCATTCCTTGATTATACACTCTGACTGGTAAGCTTTCTGTCGCGTTAAAGAAAATAGGTACCATAAAAGTTGGTTGTCGGTCCCTTTAACCTCTTAACACACACACAGGACAAAATAGGCATGCTATATCCCCGTTGTGCACCATCTTTGTGCGTTTGTGTGTGCAGTATGGACATGTAAATTAAGGCTTTGTTTTTGTTCTCAGCTGCCTCTGCGAGCCCTGCTGTTGGACGCCAGCTGGAATGCTCTGCGTTTGAAAGCGTGCACCCCAGATGTCATGCTCATAAATACAGTTCTCATGATTCTAGTGTTGACAAAGCAATAAGTAAAAGCAGGCACTTGTGCATCTGGAATGAGGTTTAACCCTGTCTCAGGAGACATAAGACAATATAGTCATGCTATGTTCCTGTTGTTCACCATTTTCATGCATGTTGTGTGCAGTACGTATACATACATGCAGGCTTTGTTTTTGTTGTCCTCAGCTGCCTCTGCAAGCCCTTTTGCTGGACGCCGTGGAAGGCCCTCCACTCGAAAGTGTGCTCCTTAGACTACACGCTCATCAATACCAAGTTCTCTGTCCTTCTCGGCATGATTGTAGTGCCATATAATAGTGAGGCAATAAATCATTTTTGCTGGTCACTTGATGTTCCATGCATGTTGCTTGGTTTCTGAACACATGACTTGGTTTTAAGTTATCTAGTTATCTATGTGAAAAAAAAGTGGGTTGGTTGGACGAGGAATATGCTTTCCTGGAGAGGCAACTGGCTCTCTCAGGTAGGGGGTGGTCGAGCGCGATGAAGCAAGTTAACATGTTATGGGAGCAGATGTCCCACCCTTTTGAAATAATCCTGCAGTAAAAAGTGGCCACATGTCCCAATAACATCCCACACGCATGCAGTTTTGGGACATCCCAAAAAGGTCTTTTTTTGTATCACTTGGGATGTTTTTCCACCTTGTGTGGGACGTCTTTTGGATGTCCCGAACTCCCAAAAGGGATGTCATTTGGATGTCCCTAGGATGCCTTTGCGTTGTCTGGGTATTGCAAAGTGCTCACATATACTAATGACAATATCATACAATACCGTGACTCCTACATCTCGGAGTATTGTTCGGATGCGCTTCGTTTCATCAGTGCATCGTCGTAACCACAAAAAAATTATGTCTGAACGTCTAATGAAGGCAAGATTCTGAAATTTGCGGTCCACGTGTCGTTTCTTGTTCGAATAGTTGTTCATTTCGCAAACATCAGTTTGCGAAGCGTTGTCACTAAGATACTTCTCCGATCTCAGAAAAAGGGTGGAACGTTTCGATTAAACATCATCACTGCTCGCGCCATTTTTATTCAACCACCAATGTTTCTGAACTTATCTTGGGACGACTGCGATATAAGACTTTTCGTTTATTCCCCTCGTCGGGGCACAAGTTTCAGTGCAATTAGGCTGCCCTTGATTAACGTGAAGGTAAATCAAATTCAACTCGCCGCTTTAGTGCGACGCAATTCACCATAGCTTGAATAGTTGAGAAGTGAGAGCCTCGGTTCTCAAGACACGTTAATTGAGCCGCAGTGAGGCCTCGACGACTAAGCTCATTTAGGGTTCATCCACTGGGTGGTAATTTAGAGCGGAGACTGTTCGCGGTCAATTCTTGGGGCCCGAAACGAGGGAAGAGCCAAATGTGTTACGCGGAGAGGGGAATCGCCTCTGCAGAGTGCACCAACGTTGTTTCGCTTAAGCGCGCAATCCGAGCTTGAAAATTGCGGCAATAATCTCCGTATGATCACCAACCGCAGCGCCTGTGAAGACCACCCTCCGAAAAGGTATTTCCTCATCACCGACCCGTCATTAGTTACGCGGCTGGTGCCGTTTCGTCCGAAAGCGCAATTAGTGCATCACTATTTATGCCTTAAAAGAAACTAATATTCTAATTAATGAATAAAGCTAATGTATGTCCATGTTGATATTTACGTAATCCACGACTAATATACTCGTGGCGGTTTTAAGTATTAGTGCTTCTTAGAAGGACAGAAGATAAGGAAGATACATATTGTATGTAGCAAGATGGCAAGTTGGGCCAGTTGGTTTACGTTCATGTTTGATAATTTGGTCGAAGGGCACCGAAAAACACGGACTAGAAGAAGCAGACAGGACAGCGCTTACTGACAGGACTAAGCGCTGTCCTGTCTGCTTCTTCTAGCCTGTGTTCTTCTGTGCACTTCAACCAAATTTTCAAACAAGAAGGAAGAAACAGCAGACACGAGGGGCGCCAAACTTCCAAACGTTTATTTTGTGACGCGCGTGAACGATTAGATACTCTTTGCTACACGTGCCACCAGGCCAAAAAACGTTCCTTCGTTGCCTGATAAACCTATTGATTGCAAATTACTCAGCTGCCCACGTTTTTCAATCACTTTCGCTTGTCATATTTCGTGTGAGTTGATTATGATGACGGCCGGTAATAATGTAATGTTTGTAAGTTTATTTATCAATTTTTCATGATCATTTATGACTTTTTCATGTGATGAATTGTCGTTTTTGGTCTCACTGCGCGTGTAGTAATGCGTGTGTATAAGCTTTCGCAGCTGTCACAAAATAAACAGTGGGAAGTTTAGCGCCACCTGTACCTTTGTTCTCTCAGGTCCTCTAATTTTTTCTGAGTTGCGCTAATTAAGTGTTGTGCAACTAACAATTCGCCCAAAGTGGTACAACTTTGATGGCGGATGCTATTCGGCGATTTGGAGCAGAGACTCCCCATTTCAGTTGAAGATTTTCACGACAATTCTCATCAGCGTCTTCGCGAAGCACTTCATCCGGGTTCCGCGGGAGAGAATTCCAGAACCTCAGCAACGCAGATCAGTTTCAAGTTTTTTTTTCTCAAGTTATTTATCGTCGGAGAAGCGCCGCAGAAATAATATATAGAGGTCATGCTTTTCGATTTGAACGAGTTGGCACATTTTGACTTCAAGTTGTTAGCGGAAGGAAATACGGGAACAAACAAAAGCTGACACACGAGCGCATCGTGTGCTCAATGTCGTCTGATTTTTGTGCCCCTCATTCTCTCGCTCTTTTTTTGCACGCTATGTGCTTCAGGCCGAAATATCGGGAATGTCGTTCCAACTCATGATGAACATCCACCGCATGGATAAGCTGCTTGCATAGCTCTCTTAATGCAGCTATAGGCAGCCCCACAAAGCGCATAGGAGTGGAAACCACATAACAGCGACGACGGTGGTATGTACCGATCTTATAGCTGTTTTCAGCCAGATGCGTACATATACAAGGGGTGTTCATATGAAAAGGTACGAAACGTCGTAACAGCATGACCACTTACATGATGCCCATGTCGCTATGAGAGAATGTAGCGAAACATCTAGGGATGCGACTGTAATCTGTGCCGTGGATCGGAGCATGCGGGAACGCCCGCATGCGCAGTAGAGGGCAGAGGCTCTGATAAAGAGCGCCGTATAAATGACGCGGCAGTGCTTGTGAGGACGGGATGGCGTTCGCATTGCAAAATTAGACTGTTGAGGAGTACAGGGGCGTTAAACGATTGCTGACAGCGGAAGGTGTTAAACCGCGGCCACCATTCATCGCCTGGGATTTCCATGTGTTTGGTCGCCTGAAAAAACACCTGAAAGGGAAGCGCTTCAACTATAGGACAACGAACTCAAGGACGCCGTGAAGGACTGAATCTCGTCACGGCCACAGGAATCCCGGGAACAAGGAATCCTTTGGCTCGTTCATCAATGAGATCGTTGTCATCAGGGACATAGTGTATACTTTGAATAAATTCTTCATTTATACCCCCAGTGTCATTTAGTACCTTTCCATTTGAGCACCCCTTGTATATATATATATATATATATATATATATCTTCATACGTGCGCTGTACGTAGAGGGCAATGACGATGGGGCTTTAACGAACTCCGTCTAGTGAGGCAGTTGCGACTCAAAGATGAGGAAGATGCATCCTGTTCGCGTTGTACCGCGACAAATTAGATAGATAGATAGATAGATAGATAGATAGATAGATAGATAGATAGATAGATAGATAGATAGATAGATAGATAGATAGATAGATAGATAGATAGATAGATAGATAGATAGATAGATAGATAGATAGATAGATAGATAGATAGATAGATAGATAGATAGATAGATAGATAGATAGATAGATAGATAGATAGATAGATAGATAGATAGATAGATAGATAGATAGATAGATATTGATTGGCATGGCCGGCCTCGTTTTCATAACATTACTCACGGCTGCTTACCTGGACCCTAATCTTCATCCACGTATCCCGTCCAACCTATCACGACGTGACTAGTCCGTCTGTGGCTTGGAGTGGACTGCCTGTTCACTTATTATTGGCATGGCCCGTTATGTAAACCCTCTGTGCACCCACTGCGAAAGAGCAGCCCTCTCTCTACGCTCAGAGCTAGAATCGCTTTGTCCTTTTGACGCCCTTAGTCAGAAAACAAGATCCTAGGGCATTTGTCTACCCCGTATTGAACGCGAGCCGCTATGGGAGCGTTTCTGCGATTTCGCCGTGAAACGGGAGCGAACGACAAATTTCGACTCTTCACAGACAATGCTGGTGTGTACCTGTACGGCGCCAGAGTCATGATTTGTTTGGTTTGCTTTGTCGCCTAGTGTCGTCACAGACTCTTCTCGCCTTTTATTCTTTTACGCCCCCTTTCCCAGGTACAGGGTAGCCAACCGGAGGCTTCCTCTGGTTAACCTCCCTGTCTTTCCTCCTTTCTCTCTTTACCTTCCGCTTCATTGAACAGGCCGGCTCGCATGACATTGCTTCCCGAGATCCCGCGTACGTCACTCCGGTTGTCAACATAAAAACTTTTTGTCTCTTAATGGGAACCAGGCGCAGTTGTCGCTAGCTTGGAGTGCTTTTCCACTGCAACACAAAGTGACGCGCGATCAGCAGGCGTTTAATGGTATTAGCAGTGCTATTTGCCTCTTAAATCCCTCCGTGGATTGAGCGCATGCGGTAGACCAGGACATGTTTCAGCAGTAACAAATATCGGACGATCAGATAAGCGTTGTATGATTGCGCTACAGGATATGAACGTTATGCAGTATCTTGGTGACATTGTCCGCGAACTTCACGACATGCAAGAACCGCACAGTTAGTTAACGGGCTGAACGGCGCATTCGGGCCGTTCGATTAAGTCTGCGGAAGTGGCTCGTGTCCGCTGCTTTTTTTTTGCACGGTCAATTTCACACTTACACTAAATGTCAGGCAACCGAGAAACATCGCTCATATTTATGTGTAACGCTTACATGGCCTCCGACGTAAAGTGCGAGCGTCGGCACAAACTGTCAGTGCACGATGAAAAGTGCCAACATTTTATATAGTCAACTATGGTTTGACCATTTTAGTTAGAAGGCACGACATCATAGGATGGCAAAAAATTCTTTCCTTCTTTCCACTCTATTGTGAGCGTGTGTGACGCAGCACTCGGTCAGATTCCTGCACAGATATGCATGCGAGCCACAGTGGTGAGTCGTAAATCAGTTTGGGGCAAATAAATCACAAAAATAACAGAAAATGGCAAATTACAGCATTTCATCCTGGACCGGTATGTCAGCGCACCGGAGTGAGCCGTGTTTGGACTTCTTCAATGTTCCTGTTTGACAGGAACACTAGGCGTAGCTAACGCAGACTTCACTGAAAAGTTCGCAGAGCAAAAATATGTGGCTCCACTTGCGCAGTCGACGCTCGCAAGCGTACGCCGGCCACTTGGATTGCTCGTTCTTGTCCTTGGCCAGCCGAAGACCTTTCGCGTTCAGTAAACACTGAGACCTTATTATTCATGAAAGGTGTCAAAGCTATAGATCAAGTTGATGATGAAGTCGCAATCCAGCTGGCATGCAACCCTCTGGTTATCACCAAGCTAAGGAATGAGATACACGTTGACTTGGCTCACAAATTATCGTGGACGACATCGTTACAGAAAGTGGTTGGCCAAGGAAGTCATTGCCCTAAAAAAAATGAGGAGCCCTACTGGGAAGATGGGGTCAAGCGAAGCTTGCAGTGAATGTGCCTCACCTACTTTCTTTCTTTCTTTCTTTCTTTCTTTCTTTCTTTCTTTCTTTCTTTCTTTCTTCTTTCTTTCTTTCTTTCTTTCTTTCTTTCTTTCTTTCCATAGCATTGCGAAATGCCTCCTCCTAACCCTTCCTCCATGCCGGGTATTGCACCTTCATCCACGTGATTAGCAGTGCAGCACTTCAGTTGCTACAGCCAACAAACGACTGTCATGCGCTCATATTCAGGGCAACAAATCACAAGTTACCACGAGAGCAGATCAAATTGTCGTATCAGAAACGGCTGATCGCCAACAAGTCCACGACTGAGAGCATCAATTATCGGAAAACGGCGCATGCAAATACGCATGTGACCAGCGAGGGCTGCATTTCTGTAAACTCGCCGGTGCCACGTTTTTCGCGTGCGATGCTGCGGCCGCCAACAAGTCTCACAGCAAGCTTCGCTCGAAAAACAGCAGTGTCAAACAGAGCGTCCACGTCAGCACGCCGCAGCTTGCCGAATACTGAGCGGTTCTTACTAGAAACCACTTCCATTCACACTTTGGATCCAGCAAATTCTCTTTGCACAACTCGCGAAAACTCATCACCACTTCCGAGATGTCGGGGGACAATACCCCATAGGTTCATCGCGCTGATGAGGCAATTACTATGCCGCTTCCCCTGGCGCCCGAATTGACAACTGCTTGCCTCCTAGGTTTCTTTTTTTTTCCTTCTTGTCAACTTTTCAAAATTATCTCCTGCACGCACGCCCAAGGCCCCACCAGCGTTAACTAGTTAGCAAGTCATGCAGATATTATGTGACGATTGTAATGAGACAAGTGAACGTTGGTAGAGTAGAATAATTCGAGAGCTTTGCGCGACCAAAATTAACGTGACGATGCCGACCGCTCCAAAGGATCGACACCGCTGAACGACTCGAAGCCGTCGAAATACGCAAGTTTTTTTGCTCTGTCGAGACTCGCAAAATGGCGAGAGTGAGGACCGAGCATTTAAAGAACCATTGACAGCAATGCTTCACAGTCGAGAGGTTTTTGTTCATTTCTTCTGCATAATTGAGTAGAGGCGGCTTCGTCGATTCGCATTTAACTCAAGTTATTTACTTCATCGTGTGGCTCTAGAATGCAAATGACGCCGATCATGCATCAGAGCGATAAGAAAAACTCAAGCAGTGGCTCGTCGTCTGCGTTGCCATTCAGTACTAGAGGACGCCTTGTAACCTCGACGACAATGTTCACCTTTATTATTTCGACTATGACACCCCTTGTAACACGACTGCCTTCCAGGCGCGGGGATACGCGGCCAGTGACATCAGAGTTCCACGCGATGAGCAAACGGAGAGCGCCTCGAAAAACCGCGCTCGTAGGGCGGCTTTGTGGGCGACGCTCTCGAAGAGGAGCGCAGGCGACGGTTCATTACCAGTGAACGCGACCTTGCACTTTCCCATCAGCGTCGCCACCATCTTAAGCCCGAAAAGTTTCACCAGGCACGTTCAGTCGTCTTGGTATTGCACTCTCCAACAGAGGCAGCAGTCGCGAAGTACACCATGGCTCGTTAGATCCGTGCAGCAAGGTTGCTGCGCCGCATCATCTGCGTGAGGGAAGTGCAGCGCGCAGAAAAAGGAGTTTTATTGCGATAGCAGCTACATGTACACTTCAGGCGCATTGTCGCCGTCGCCGTTATGAAGTCCGAATCGATAACATCTCCCAACGCGTCGCATGTTCTATGGGCGAGGGAAAGCGCACGAGCGCTGTGGCAACGAACGCGGCTCAAGCAGAAATGAAACGAGCCAGCCTCTTGCGCCGCGCCAAAAGGCGCATGTAGATAGGAGCCGGAAGGGAAAGCTGCACGCTTTCGGCGTGGATTGCGTATTATGACCAATGGGGCGCTTGCCTATCTTTCGATGGGATCGGCAGAGGGCTTATAGCGTTGCACGTGTTGTCCTCTTACCGGAATGTCCTGCGTTGAAGCCATTGACAGCGCGAAGGTCACTTCGCCATCTGCAGCGGCCGCACTCTTTCGTAAAAGAGTAAGCTGCTAGCCTTTATTCGTAAACAGTGCAATTTCTTGCTGTCGTCTTGAAACGAACGCGCAAATTCGGACACCGCGGAAGAGAGAGAAGAAGACGAGCCTTTCAAGACTTATTCGTCCTTGTGGAAAAGCTGAGACTTCCTTTTCTCCTTTTCAATTGTTCGCCGCGTCGAAAGAATGTCGATTGCTTGTCCAAGCGGGTATGTACGAGAAAAATACACAGAAAAAGTGTAATTCAGTCCTTGTAAGAGCTCATAGTCGATGCGGTCTTCAATATATGTTTGGCAATGAGCAACACACACCTGTCTTGTTTCAGATAGTGACTAGCATCTTGCAACAATCCTCTTTCATCCTCGATTTGCAAAAGCAAATAAATCCTGCTTCAATCACACATAGCTCTCGAACTCTGCATTTCGTTCTCCGTTTACTTTCCTTAACAGCAGAGAATCGTCTCTGGGGTACGCCTCGTAGAAATTGTATAGCGATGTGACTGCCTCAGCTAACACGGCAGTGTACGGATTTTGTGGCACGGTGCCGTCGCACCCTTCTTCTCCCTCCTAACCTGCAACGGCAGCAGCGAGGAGAAAGTGGGCGACGTGACAGAGCTCCTTAGAACCGGCTCGCCGCAATTCCGCGCTAATTGTTCCCTGACAGCTTGCGGTCCCTAATGGCCTGACAAGAATACAGCTTAGGTCTAAAGAAAAGAACAATCAGTACACGTTGCACATCTTTTTTATCTTTCTTCAGCACTCACTTCTCACTATGATTCCCGCGAAATGAACGTCCTGGACCTGAAAAACACAGAAAGCTTACCGTCGTGCCTCAAAGCACCCGGAATAAATGAACAGTGAGGCGTCTCGTTTACAGCCACTTTCGGTTTCGTTTCCGTATGGTATACTGCGTCTTTTCATGCATTTCCAGAGCTTAAAGTCAATTGAAAAATGTGAGAAGAGGTCAGGTAGGACGCTGGTCCTACCTACATGACCCGTGCCTTTCCTCTCCTCTCATTTTTCAATTTTTTTAAAGCTCCGGAAATGCATGAAAAGACGATTTTCACACTGACCCAGCTTTCTGCTTTCAGTTAGGCTGTACCGTTAAGCCATGAAGCAGAAGGTGGTCCTGTGGACAGTCTCTCCAGCCCCCCCCCCCCCAAAAAAAAACAAAAAAAACAAGGCAAGCATAGCCTAATTTGGAACTTAGAATAACAGAGAGCTGAGCTAGTTGGTAAGTATTCATTCTAAAAAGACAGGGCGTGCAAACACGGACACAAGAAAGAAGTCAGGACACCACAAACGCCGACTAACAACTGAAGAGACGCACAACGGCTGAAAAGAAAAAAGGCACGAAAACTTATCTGCGCACGCCCATGCAACAGGCGAACCTATCAATCCGGCACGCGTGGCGGTCTACGTGGAAGATAACTGTTAAGGCATTTGATTTCATCTTTATGCAAGTTAATCGACGGTTGGCTCACGCGTGCGCTACCACTATTCTCGATGTGCCATGCTTCAATCATCAGGCGCGTTTCTTCATTTCTATGCCGGTACAACACTGCGCATTCATCAAATTTTGGCGTGCACTTACAGTCTCGACAATGTAACGATAGATTAGAAGGTGAGCCTCCTGTTAGCGATCTCTTATGTTCCAACAATCTCTGGTTAATGCATCGGCCCGTTTGTCCTACGTAGAAGCGGCCGCAGCTGAAAGGGACCTTATACACCACACTCGTACGGCAATCAATGAATTTGTTGGTGTGTTTACGAAACAAATATCGGTCCGCTTCTTGTCTTTTACTCGCTCATTCTTCCTCTGCACAGCGGCACAAATCTTGCCTAGCTTATTGGCAGCCGTGAAAACAACATTAACGCCGTATCTAGTTCCTACTTTCTTTAGCCTGTGAGATACGCGATGAATGTACGGTATACCTACGACACGTTTCTTCCTATCGCTTTCTGCAACCATGCTCGGACTTAACACAATAGACTTCTTTAAACGTTCAGCGACCGTGACCACTGCATCACGAGGATACCCTACATCTAAAAGACGTGTAACCTGTGCGTTAAAGCTATCACTCATTTTGTGCTCACACGACTTGTTGAGGGCTGACTTAAGGCAAGACATGGCGATGCCGTTTTTTACAACCTTCGAGTGCCTCGACGAAAAATTCCGTGAGCGAAAAATTTGAATTAAATGGAGGGGGGCTGAGCTTTACTAAAGAGGTGCCTCAGAATAATGGAATACAATTTCTAGACATTTCCTTAACGTTCCAGAAGAACCACGTATGCTGGCAGTATTCTCCTAGATCTTCGAAACCGCTGTTAAATTTTTCGTCGAAGCCCTATTTCCCCTCCCCAGTGCTAGGTAGCAAACCAGATGCTAATATCTGGTTAACCTCCCGGCCTTCCTTTTTTCATCTCTCTCTCTCTCTCTCTGTATTTTTGATATTTTTTGTTCCGTCCATTTTTATTTATTCTGGTTGTGGGTGCATTTATGGCCAAAACGGTAAGCCTTTGGAAATTTCGTATTTTTCCATATTTTTGTGTTCCTTCCATTTTTATTGAATCTGGTTGTGGGTGCATTTCTGGCCAAAAGGGTAAGCAATTTGCCTTTGGAAATTGTGAGTGCCCTCGCTTCAGTGCACGAAGAAGAGAACTGTCCAAAGTGTTAGATAGACTTGACAATCGCCCACTGTCGGAGGAAAAGGTCTTCGGACACTGGCCGAAACCGTCCTCGGCACGGAAAGCTTTGAGAGCGTTGTTGCGCTTCTTGCGGACAACTAGTCTCAGAGACAGACTTTAAGCAGTGTCGTTTATCGCATTATTGTTCTTTTTTCTCCCTCTCTTCCTTTTTTAACATCTCTTCTCTATCATCTTTTATTCCCCCTTACCCCTTTCCCCCGCACAGGGTAGCCAGCCGGTCTGAGAACTGGCTAACCCCCCTGTCCTTCCGTATTTTCTTTTCCTCCTCCTCCTTTAGAAATCTCGTATTTTTTTATACTTAACTGTTGTGTCCATTTTTATTTAATCTAGTTGTGGGTGCATTTCTGGCCTAAACGGTAAGTTCATAGCCAAAGGGAATCTGGTATTTTTCGATATTTTTGCATTCCGTTCATTTTTATTGAATCTGGTTTTACGCGCCCTTCTGGTAGAAATGGTAAGCCTATATAAATCTCGTATTTGCCTACTTTATTAATGGTTCATTCAGTTGAATTGAGAGTAGTTTTGTGTCCATTTTTCTATATATTGTAAAGCCTTTGGAAATTTCGTATTCTCCGGCTTCTTTAACGTTCAGTCGAATTCAATCAAAATTTGTCTTCGGTCCATTTCTTTAAAAAATGTAACCACATAGGTTTTGGAGATTTCGTATTTTTTACTTTTTTTTACTTGATTGAATACATTTGAAATTGGTTTTGGTTTAATTTTTTTCAAAAAATGGTAAGTCCATGTTTGGAAATTTCGTATTTTTACACTTGTTTAACGTTTCGTCGAATTCAATCGAAGTTGGTTTTCCGAGAACTTTTTTTATGGTGAGCCTGACTTTTGGAAACTTCCAATTTTTTCTACTTTTTTAATGTCTCGTCGAATGCAACCGACATTTGTTTTTGGTGCATTTTTCTCAAAAAAAGG